>NC_052350.1:60914127-61152786 GCF_009727055.1 Benincasa hispida | reverse complement strand
TCGGCTGGAAAGCGTGACCTTCCTCGATGGTGTTCGGTTGGAACGGCTGAGACTGGAAGCTAATCGACACGCCAGCTGGAGCAAGCTCACCACCTGCTGTTCGGCTCGCCAGCTAGATCTGTTCGGCTGAGCCACCTGGGATGATGGTTCAGAGATAGCGGTCAACCGCTGCTTGAATCACAGCCTCATTAGTCAGCGTACCTTCACCTATCAAGTTTGATAACTGAGTTTCTTCTATCGGGGCTAAGGTTTCATCACCTTGCTCTGATATCATATTGAAATAGAAGAAAAGAAGATGACACAAGGAGTTTAGGTGGAAAACCCTAATTCAGGGAAGAAAAACCACGGTAGAAAAGGACTTATTATTTAATGTCATATTTACAATAGACCCAACCTCAAATATAAATAGAATGAGGTGAAACCCTAATTTAGCAAATATAGCAAAAATTACAAAAATGCCCTTAGGGCTAATTCAACGTATTTCAACACTCTATCTAGGAGCTTAATCTGAATTGGTAGGCATTTATCTCTCCCCCATCTTAGAAGCTGCTCCCTCTTGTTGGTTGGTTTTTCTTGTTTTTGTTTTTGTTTTTTTGTTTTTTTAATGCTTGCTGTGTACTTTGTATTTTGGTTTATTCCTTCTAGCTTTGGTCTTGATCCTCCTTTTGTAATAGCTAGAGAACTTCGGATATTGACTATTTTGGAGGTATTATTTTGCTTGTATTCTCAATATTGGGTACGATGAGGGTGTTAGGGGGTGTCAACCTAGTTAAGATGCGTGGATGCATCTCTTGATCCGCTGGATTTGTACTTTGTACCTCAAGATTTTGTCTCTTTTTATTAATTCAATGAAAAGTGCATTTCCTTTATGATGAGGGTGTTAGGGGGTGTCAACCTAGTTGAGATGTGCGGATGCATCTCTTGATCCGCTAGATTTGTATTTTGTACCTCAAGATTTTGTCTCTTTTCATTAATTCAATGAAAAGTGTATTTCCTTTAAAAAAATATTATCATCATACTTGCATAAAAGAAGTGCATCATCAACGAATTGAAGGATAGAGACATTCACCTTATCCTTTCCCACTACAAAACCTTTGAGAACTCCCTTTTCATAAATTAGGTCAATAACTGCATATAAAACTTCACTAACAAGAAGGAATAGGAATGAAGAAACTGGATCCCCTTGCCTTAGGTCTCTAGAAGCTTGAATTCTCCCTCTTGGTCTTCCATTAATGAATACTAAATAAATTGAATTACGAATACACCCATTAATCAATGAAATCCATTTAGAGCTGAATCCTTTAAGCACGAGAACTTCCTCCAGAAAGTTCCAATCCACTCTATCAAAGTCCTTTTCTAGATCAAGCTTGAGAATCCAACCCGTTTTTTTCTTGGATCGATACTCCCCCACAATTTCATTAGCCACAAGAACCGGATTGGTTATTTGTCTCCCTCCCATGATGCACTTTGAGAAGGAAAAATTATTCCAGACCTTTCTTTCTTTGGTCTTTCAACTAGACCTTTGTAATAATCTTATAAACTGATGTTGTGAGGCTAATTGGCCGAAAATCTTTGACAAAAACTGCTGATTCTTTTTTTTCTTTTTCTTTTTTTTTTTTTTCTGAATTAAACAAATAAATTTTTCTTTGATGCAGGCATTCAATCTCCCGTTTCTATAGAATTCAGAAATCATTTCATGAAAATCAGCCTTCAAAATCTTCCAAAACCTGAGGAAAAATTCCTCTGTAAAGCCGTCTGGACCAGGCACTTTGTTCTTTCCAAGAGCTTTCAAAGCAAATGAAATTTCTTCATCTGAAAAGAGGACAGAAAGCTCTGAATTTTGGGCTGCTGAAACTTGAGAAAGACAAATATTAAATGGGATGGCACGAACTCCTGAAATTTGTTGATATAATGAAGAAAAGAAGGATAATACTTCATTCTCAATAAAAAAATCTGGTATTTTCATCTCCCAAACGAAGCCAATTAAGTTTACTTTTTCTGGATATAGTTTCTTTCCTCCATTAGGTATAATTTCATCAGCTCCCCTTTAACTGCTACTCGAATATCAACATCCAGTGAAGACCAACCAGTGCCTTCGGCTTTTGAATCAAGAAATTCAAGTTCATTTAGCAAACTTTTCTCTTTGCCATTTCTCTTTTCTTCTGCTGACCTGTTCCAAGCTTTTACTGCCTCTTTTATCTTTCTGAGCTTTGAACAAATAATTAATCCAGCCCAACCTTTTAACTTATTTGCAGAATAAGTTGATTCAATCTTTTTGCAACAATCATCTTCTAATAACCAGCTATTAAACAATCGAAATGGAGAAGGTCACCACAGAAAATGGTCTGAGAATAAATGTGCTTGCCTTGACACTCGTGTCTTATAAAAAATCTCATCCCATTCTCTAGAAATAAAAAATCTGTCAATGAGGGAGTGTTAAGTAAATCTTCCACTCGAAAGAGGAATCTCCAGGAGGCCACACTCATCAATAAACTTACTAAATTTGTTCATACCTTTTGTGGACCATCCAACCGGAAAGCGCTCATGAGTCCATCTTGTAAAGTTGAAGTCTCCACCAATGCATCGTGGACCTTCATAGTAACTTTGTATAGATTGAAGATTTAGCCATAAGCATTTTCTCTCTTTATAGTCACATGGACCATAAATATTACAAATCCAGCAATAGTTTTTGCTGGGGTCAAGAATTTCATGGATAAGGAATAATCTCCTTTTAGAGTTTCCACCCACCCCACTTTACTTTCATCCCACATGGTTCATAATCCTCCAGGTTTTTTTTACAAGAATCCACAAATGACAAGCTGATATATTTTGACCTCCATATTGATATAATTAAAGAATCATCCACTTCTTTCTTAGTCTATTAAACAATCGAAATGGAGAAGGTCACCACAGAAAATGGTCTGAGAATAAATGTGCTTGCCTTGACACTCGTGTCTTATAAAAAATCTCATCCCATTCTCTAGAAATAAAAAATCTGTCAATGAGGGAGTGTTAAGTAAATCTTCCACTCGAAAGAGGAATCTCCAGGAGGCCACACTCATCAATAAACTTACTAAATTTGTTCATACCTTTTGTGGACCATCCAACCGGAAAGCGCTCATGAGTCCATCTTGTAAAGTTGAAGTCTCCACCAATGCATCGTGGACCTTCATAGTAACTTTGTATAGATTGAAGATTTAGCCATAAGCATTTTCTCTCTTTATAGTCACATGGACCATAAATATTACAAATCCAGCAATAGTTTTTGCTGGGGTCAAGAATTTCATGGATAAGGAATAATCTCCTTTTAGAGTTTCCACCCACCCCACTTTACTTTCATCCCACATGGTTCATAATCCTCCAGGTTTTTTTTACAAGAATCCACAAATGACAAGCTGATATATTTTGACCTCCATATTGATATAATTAAAGAATCATCCACTTCTTTCTTAGTCTCCTGAATTAATACCACATCTAAATTGGGAAAAGTCGGCCATTTGTGGAATCAATATAGAAGAAGATAAGCTGCAGACAGTTGCCTCAAGGCTAGGTTGTAAAACATTGCACCTTCCTTTTTTATACCTTGGTCTTCCCTTGGGCGGATACCCAAAAAAAAAAGGAGTTTTGGCAGCCGGTTATCGATAAATTTCAGAATAAACCGGACAAATGGAGAAGATATAACCTGTCAAGAGGAGGTAGGACAACTCTATGCAATTCAGTTCTCTCTAATCTACCAATCTACTATATGTCTTCCTTTTTGATGCCAGAAAAAGTGATCTCTACTATAGAGAGAATTATAAGAAACTTATTTTGGGAGGGCCATAAAGGTGGGAAACTAAATCACTTGGTAAAATGGGAGATTGTCTCTAAAAAGCAAGAAGATGGAGGGCTGGCACTAGGAGGGTTGAAGGTAAGAAACTTGGCACTTTTAGCTTTAGCTAAATGGGGATGGCGTTTTATGCAAGAAAATACCCATCTTTGGAGACAAGTTGTTATGAGTATCCATGGAACAAGTATCTTTGATTGACACACTTCTGGAAAGGCATCGTGTAGCCTTCGTAGTCCTTGGGTAAGTATCTCACAATCATGGTTGAAAGTAGAAGTATTGGCAGCCTTTAAGCTAGGAAATGACAGCAAAATAGCTTTGTGGCATGACCCTTGGATTGACACTACTCCCCTTAAAAACAGATTTCCATCCTTGTTCGGAATTGCCACCAATTAGAATGGTTCTGTCTCAAATCATTGGGATACTCAAACTTCTTCATGGTCATTATAGTTCATAAGACTTTTAAAGGAAGAAGAAATTTCAGAATTCCAGAATCTGCTTCCCTTGGTGTCCAAGAAGGAACTTTTGAACTGCCAAGATTCTCGTACATGGTCCCTAGAAGCCTGTGGTTCCTTCACAGTAAAATTACTAATTAAACATCTTTCTTTGGCTTCACCTCTTGACATTTGCCTTCAGAAAGCTTTATGGAAGTCCAATAGCCCTCGGAGAGTAAACATTACAGTTTAGATCATGCTTTTTGGAGCCCTAAATTACTCTTCAGTTTTACAACAAAAACTGCCCTCCAATTTTCTTTCTCCCAATCAATGTGATTTATGTAAATCAGAAGGGGAGGATCTCCAACACATTTTCTTTGACTGTGTTTATGCCAGAAACTGTTGGAGAACTCTTTTTAAAAGCTTCACTATTTGTTGGGTATTCGACAACGTTTTTAGGAGTAATGTGCAACAGATCCTTATTGGGCCTTTTCTCAAGAAATCCAAATCTGTTGTGGATTAATGCAGTTAAAGCTTTTCTCGTTGAACTTTGGTTGGAAAGAAATCAAAGAGTTTTCCAAGATAAGGAAACTCCTTGGTTTGCTCGGTTTGAGGCTGCCAAACTTAACGCTTCACAATGGTGCTCTTTATCTAAAGTATTTGCAGCATACTCTCTACAAGATATTTGTTTAAATTGGCAAGCTTTCATCCATTTTGACGGACAGAAGCATAAAGCAAGGGGTCTCTTTTTCCAGCCTAGTGTGGTCTAGCAACTTAGGATTTTGATTTTGCTTTTGATTTGCTTTGTATTATGTTCTTTGAGGGCTGTTTTCAATATCTCTTTTATTGCTTTGTAAGAGTTCCTTTTATCTTTGTTATTTGAGTTAGTTGGTTTGGATATGATGAGGGCGCTAAGGGGGTGTCAACCTAGTTGAGATGTCTGGGTGCGCCTCCTGATCCTTAGTTATGTATCGTTTTGTTTCAAGTACACATCTCTTGTACTTTCTTTTTATACATTAATAAAAAGTCTTGTTTCCTCTTCGAAAAAATTAATACCACATTTGGATGCTGAGATTGAAGAAACCTTTTTAGTGCAATCTGCTTTGATTTATCTCGCAGATCCCTAGTATTCCAAGAGATAACTTCCATACCTGAAAATTTGAGAGGACAGAAATCAACACGCCATTGATGAGATGGTTACGGGGAGTTTGGCTTTTCTGTGGCTCGTTAGAGGGTTACTAGGAGTATGATCGCGGGTTACAAGAGATATGTACAAAGAGCATAAAGCATAAAATCTAAGAATTAGGAGGTGCACCCAGACATCTCAACTAGGTTGACACCCCCTTAGCGCCCTCATCATATCCTACAAACTAAACTCAATGAAAAAGTGTTAGATGCTGAAATCATCCTTACATGAATCAATTAAGATACAAAAATACCGGCCTTGTGCAGTTGCAATAGCCGCACGGGAAGTAGAAAAAGATGTCTCACAGGAAATTTGAGCACCTAAGGCACAGGTCCCTTGGATTTCTTCCAAGGAAGCAAACACCTGGTCACTGGGGAAAAGTGAAGGCTTTCCCAAAGGATGATGCAAGCAAACCATGTAGGTTGACTGCCTTTTTGGGTTACAAGGTTGGAATGACGCACATTGTCAGGGAGGTTGAGAAGCCCCGATCAAAACTTCATAAGAAGGAGACGTGAGCCTGTGACAATCATTGAGACCCCACCGGTGGTGATTGTTGGTGTTGTTGGATATGTAAAGACCCCACGTGGTCATTGCACTCTGGGCATTGTATGGGCTCAGCATTTGAGCAAGGAAGTAAGGAGGAGGTTCTATAAGAACTAGTGCAAGTCTAAGAAGAAGGCTTTCTCTAAGTACTCTAAACAATATGAAACTGATGAGGGAAAGAAGACCATCCAGGAGAAGCTTGAGAAGTTGAAGAAATATGCATTTGTGATCCTTGTCTTGGCTCATACTCAGATCACCAAGATGAAGGGATTGAAGCAAAAGAAAGCACACCTGATGGAGATCTAGGTTAATGGTGGTACAATTGCTCAGAAGGTGGACTATGCCTATGGGTTCTTTGAGAAGCAAGTTCCAGTAGATGCTGTTTTCCAGAAAGATGAGATGATTGACCTTATTGGTGTGACCAAGGGTAAAGGTTATGAAGGTGTTGTCACTTGGTGTGTTACACGTCTCCCTCGTAAGACTCACAGGGATCTTAGGAAGGTGTCTCGTATTGGTGCTTGGCATCCTACTAGAGTGTCATTTACTGTTGCCAGGGCTGGTCAGAACGGATACCACCACCAAGCTGAAATGAATAAAAAAATCTACAAAATTGGAAAGATAGGGAAGGAATCACATATCGCCGTCACTGAATTTGACAGGACCGAGAAGGACATTACTCCAATGGGTGGTTTCCCTGACTATGGTATTGTGAAGAGTGACTACTTGATGATTAAGGGAGGTTGTGTTGAACCCAAGAAGAGGGTCATCACCTATAAAGCACCGACACTCCTAAGATAGCCACGTGTTCGACACCGACATGCCCTGACACGTGTCCGAAACGCCAGCTGGCTTGTCGAATATTTTATTATTTTCTAAAATTTCTGACATAGCTGGGACATGGGTGGGACACAGTTGGGACACGACACTGCAAAATTAAAAAGAAAAAACAATGAAAGCTTATAAAACTAAAGTGAGCAGCCCATGCCCAAAACTTTTAGGTTATTGTGTTTTTTATTTTAATTTCTCAAAATATATTATTCCATTCCACTTTTCTTCAAAATATCAAAACTCCCTAGTCCCCACGCCCAAAACGCCACACCTCCACGCCCACTCTATCAACGACCGACCACACCTCCACGCCCAAGGCGACTTCTCCACACCCAGACACGCCGATAGCACCTTCTCCCCGCCCAGACTTGCCGGCGACTTCTCCACGCCCAGACTCGTTGGCGATTTGTTTTGTTTCTTCCTTTTTTTTTTTTTTTTTTTTTTTTTTTTTTTTTTTTGCGTTTTTTCTCCCTTTCATGAACATAATGTTTTGTTTGAACATTTATGTTTGAACCGAACAATTATGGTTTTTTTTCTTTCCATTAAATCTTATTTTGTTCTTTTTGTTTTATTTTAAAAGTATGGCAAAATCATGGCAAAATCATGGCAAAATCATCTTCAAGTCATACTGAAATCAATTAAAAAATGTTTCTTAAAGCGGTAGATTGCTTAGGTGAGACTAAAGACAAATACTTCATAGCAAATTTGATGAAAGAAGTTATAAATGAAGTGGGACATGAGAATGTGATTGATTCCATGAACATAATGTTTTGTTTGAACATTTATGTTTGAACCGAACAATTATGTTTGTTTTTCTTTCCATTAAATATTATTTTGTTCTTTTTGTTTTATTTTAAAAGTATGGCAAAATCATCTTCAAGTCATACTGAAATCAATTAAAAAATGTTTCTTAAAGCTGTAGATTGCTTAGGTGAGACTAAAGACAAATACTTCATAGCAGATTTGATGAAAGAAGTTATAAATGAGGTGGGACATGAGAATGTGATTCAAATAATCACTGACAATGTTGCAAATTGTAAAGGTGCAGGACAAATTATTGAATCATAGTTCCCCAACATTGTGTAGTTCATACCCTCAATCTTGCTTTGAAGAACATTTGTGCTGCAAGAAATATTGATAGTAATCAACATGTATTTGCAGAGTGTAGCTGGATTTCTAAAATTTCTGATGATGTTATGTTTGTCAAGCACTTTATCGTGAACCATTCCATGAGGCTTGCTATGTTCAATGAGTTTGTGTCTTTGAAGTTACTTGTAGTAGCAGAAACACGATTTGCATCTACCATCATTATGCTTAGAAGATTTAAACTCATTAAGGGTGGCTTGCAAACAATGGTTATCAGTGATAAATTTTAGTTCAGAGGATGAGCGAACAAGAGTAAAAATTGAATTTGCCAATTTCTCTACAATGTCTTCAGAGTTTGCTGAACATGATTCCATACATGATAGATATAATATGCCTCCAAAGAGTTGGTGGGCCATCCATGGTGCCTTTACTCCAACTTTACAATCACTAGCTATGAAGTTACTTGTTCAACCTTCATCTTCCTCGTGTTGTGAGCGAAATTGGAGTACATATTCATTTGTGCACTCTATGAGAAGGAACAAGATGATACCACAACGTGCAGAAGACTTGGTGTACATCCATAACAATCTACGTTTTTTTTTCAAGAACTCTTGAATATTTCAAAGAAGAGTCGAAAATGTGGGACATTGCTGGAGATTCATTTGATTCATTTGAAGATGCGGGAATGCTTGAAGTAGCTAGTTTATCTTTGGACGAACCAGAATTGGAAGCTATAGTTTTTACTGACGATGGTGATCAAAATGAAGCTTCGAGTAGTTAAGAGGACATTGGACAAGAATGAAGAAAATATGGCTTGGCTTCTTTGATTCTATTTTGTGGTTTTGTAACTTTTGTGGTGTTGAACTAAAACTTGTTATGACTTATGACATTGAACCGTTAGTCATCTTATCTATAGTTGCATGGTTGTTAATGATGTTTTTAAATGGAATATTTCCCAATATGTTTATTTCATGACATATATTTAATTTTTTTAATAAAAAAATAACACGTCCCCGACGTGTCGTGTCCTACTTTTTTGAAAATTGGCATGTCGCTGTGTCGCGTGTTGGTGTCTGTGCTTCTTAAGTCATCACCCTTCGTCAGTCTCTTCTCAAACAAACTTCCCGTGTGGCTCTTGAGGAGATCAAACTTAATTTCATCGATACATCCTCTAAGTTTGCCCATGAACACTGGAGAAACAGAAGTTCTATGGTAGCGTCAAGGCTTAGCTTTAGCTGCCTTTCTTTATTCATGGTTGTTCTGGTTGTTCCTATCACCAATGAATTTTTGTTATTTATTTCTGTTATTTTGAGGACTCGGAGTAGTTGAGGTGTTTTTGTTATTAAACTTAAATTTTGAACTTATAGCTTGCTATTAATGAGACTTGGTTTCACCTAAAAAAAAAAAAAAAAAAGGAAGGAAAGGGACCCTGGTGAGATTTGGTCTCTCGTTCGCTATCATGCTCTTTGTGGGCTTTGATTTCGAAGACCTTTTGTAACTACTCCATAGGCATTCTTTTGCATTGTTGGAGTCCCTTCTTGCAGTGGGGCTTCTTTTGGTGGGCTTGGGTTTTTTGTATGCCCGCACTTATATTCTTTCATTTTTTTCTCAACCATTCTAAAAAAATAAAAAAATAAAAAGAAAGAGGCAACCCCAATATTTAGCCTAAATTTTGATTGACACTTTATACCTTATTGGTTAAGAACGCTGCAAAGTCTTCACCCAAAATATCATCAGACTGAATCTCATCCTCAACTGTGTTTAAGGTATTCAAATCAAATTCTTCGCTACTTGCACTTACATTAGATTCATCATCTGGTTCTTCTTGATTCAAAGAGGTTTCCGAGGGATCTGAGCTAAGTAGTGCGAGCTTGAAATCTAAATGGGGGCATTAAAGTGGTTGGAGGTTTTTAATATGGGTAATTGCTCTTTTTCTGGAATAATATTTCAGGTAGGCTGGAAAATACAGCTTTTTTCTCAAAGGGCTTGAAGAAAAAATGGCTGCCTGGGAGTTCCAAAAAAATGGGGAGCCTGTCTCTTCCTCTTCCCTTGAAGGAGTATTCGTAATTCTTGTCCTTGATGTCGAGATAATAAATGATGAATTGCTGGAATTTCTTGGAGAAGAAAGAGGTTGAGGAACCAATTTAATTAAATCAGGAGAGCGAGTAGTCTTTGATGCGGCTGCCTTATCTATCTTATCCACCGAAGTAATCTTCTTTGAACACAGAGCTACTAATGTTGGAGTTCCCGAGTTATTTGGCCTTGAATTTTCTACTGGCGACAGTGAGGCATCATCAACCAAGATATCATTTTTCAACTGAGCCTCATCTTCCAATGCTAATTGTATTTGATCCTTATCAAAGGAATTTGAAAAGTTTTCTTCATTCAACAAAACATCATCTTTCACAAATGACTCCTGCTCTACAACTGATCCAAAATCCCCAAACTTGAGAGAGAATTCACCAAAAAAATTATCTTTAATAGACAGTTGCTGGGATAAATCCACAAAAGTTTCTTTCTACTTCAATATTGGCTGATGAACAATCGATGCAATTAAGAGTTTGTGAAGATATTCCAACAAAACCCCCTAATTGAATTCCAATGGCTTAAAAAGAGAGCGTTTCCAAGATTGCAAAGATAAGTTCTTGATAAAGATCATCCCCCCATAGCTTCTAATAACTTCTTCAGGGAAATAATTTTTTTCTTTAGACCAGAGCTCCAATTTTAGGAAGAATTTTCCATAGTGGTTCCACTTTCCATTAGGAATGGAAGAATCAGAACTCTTTTTGAAATAAATGATTGCGTTATCAACAAAGAAAGGATTAATAAAAGCAATGCATTTCGATTTTTCTTCGAGAGCTGCTTTAATCTCTCCCCAAGAATAATGAGCCATTAACTTAGTTACAACTTACAACCCAACGATCACTAATCGTTACTTGGCAACAAAGAAAGCTATCGACAGAAGAAATTTGGCAAGCAGTGCACACTTTGGGTAAAACAAACCCCCCAGTCCTGATGGCTTTACAGCCGAGTTCTTCATCAGGTTTTGGGATAGTTGCAAAGTGACTTTGCGATGTAGTCCTTTGAGGGTTTCCATCTTATCTTGGATTCTATTGAAAAGTAGCCTCAACACAACTGGTGTTCTTTAGAAGAAATTAGCCCCATCAACACGGTCGAATGTAGCCTCAATTTTTATTGTATCTCGGTGATAGTTTGTATGGATATGATGAAGGCGTCGAGGGGGTGTCAACCTAGTTGAGATACCCGAGTGCGTCTCCTGATCCTTAGGTCTTTTTGCTCTTTGTATAACTCTCTTGTACTTTTTGCATTAGTCTCATTTTATTTTATTAATGAAGAGGCTCGTTTGCATTTAAAGAAAAAAGAAGAAATTAGCCAATTCTTGCCTTCAGCCATCAATTTGTTTTCTATGTCGTTTGAACGTGGAAAGCTACAACCATATATTTTTTTTGATCTTGCCCTTTCTCATATACATGCTGGTGCAAGCTTCTTAATTTATTCAAAGTATCATGGGTTTTTGACTCAAGTGTTTAAAATAAGTACTTCAGCTACTTGAGGGACCTTATTTGGATAAATGTTGTGAAAGCCTTGCTGTTAGGATTGTGGCTGGAAAGAAATCTGAGAATTTTTGAAGAGAAGTATTGTTCTAGCTCAGACGTCCTTGTCATAGTTCACTTAATACCTCTCTTTGGGGCTCTCTTACTACATCCTTTGCTAGCTACTCTTCTCAGGACATCAATCTCAACTGGCCAGCCTTTCCATTCCCTTATTAGTTTGAATTCTGTTCATTATTGATGTGATTTTTAGTTATGGAATTGTTCCAATTATGTTTTACTTGATGTTTTGTCTATTATTTACTTTTCTCTGTCTTCTGTGGAGTTCATCGAGTCACATCAGCATAAGATCTTGTTGAATTGAAATCTCTTTTTGTAAATATTCCCCAAGCCACAATTCATATTTTGTTAAATTTCACCATGAATATTCCTTGAAACAGGGGAAACAGGGGAGCTGTTGACACAAAAACTAATAATTTCTTTGAATGTATACCATCCTTTCTTGTCAGCACCAAAAGGGACGTCAATATTTTTCCTCCCACCTGTTGAAGCCTGGACTGCACACTCCATAAACCAGTAACCATGAACATGGAATTTTGAAAGTCGAAAAACTCCTTCATCAGCTCTTTCCTTAAGAGAAAAGAACCCAAGAGTTGGGGCCCTAAGCAGTTTTATCAAACTATTCTCAGACCATCTTACCATTTTTCTCGAGAAGAAAACCTTCTGACCCTTTTTCATGTCTTCGACAAAATAACCACTTCCATCTTTCCACATACAGAAGTAATGATTGTTGATATTGCAACTTTTTACCTCCATGTTTTCTTTCCGTTTCTGGCGCTACACTTAATAAAAAAGTAACTCTAACTTAGGAGAAAATGGACAGAAACAGCTAGGGAAAAAAGTAGGGTAAGGCTGAGATGGTGGGAACTGGGAAGTTGAGTGAGGGGTAATCAGAAGTGAAAGGAACGACAATGAAAAGTGTTGTTTGTGTTCTAGTTCTAATTCTTGTTTTTTGTTGTATCTTTATAATTTGAGCATTAGTCTCTTTTCATTTCATCAATGAANGTTGTTTGTGTTCTAGTTCTAATTCTTGTTTTTTGTTGTATCTTTATAATTTGAGCATTAGTCTCTTTTCATTTCATCAATGAAAAGTGTTGTTTCCTTTTTTTTTTTTGAAAGGAACGGCAATCAAACTGGAGGGATTTGGTGGGAAGGATGAGGGAGGGGAGGGGAGAGAGCGTTGGGGGGGAGGGGGATACTCCGTTGATCCAAACTTTCATACTTGATCATCGTATTTGTCTTCAATGAACCGCAAAAAACACAAGGAAAAACAACAGATTAGAACACTAGATGGGAAACAAACCGTTGTGTTTTTACACGTTTACTCACAAGGACAAACAATGGATTATTCCTCATAGGAATTTCTCCCCCACAAAGGAATGCCTTGGACAATCCCCAAGGTCCTTTTATAGGCGAGGTTGAGAAGGTGGATGGAGAGAACTACCAATTTGCCCACTACATGGATAACTACCCATGATCTTGGATGAATATCCACTTTGACTAAACTGGCCATTTATGCACCTCAGATGGTCATCCAGGCAACCAAGTCAGTTGGCACCAAAGACTGCATGTCATGTGCACACTATGTGCATGCCATGCCTTGACTCCCATTGTTTGGTGCATGCCCATGAGGCCCGTGCGTCTGGGTGGCACTGTGTGCATCCCGTGTCGCTCAATGTGAGCTCCACCACTGCCTGTCTGACATTGCCTCCACTCATGCGCGTGTCTGATGTGCTGCAAGCCATAGTGCTTGTTGTGCCGTGTGCCTTGCCCTTCACCGTCGTGTTTTGCCCATACACATGCACTAGCACGGTTGTTGCAAAGCTCCATCAACTATGTCTGTGCTCAAGAATTAAGGTCCTGTCACGTAGACACCTGTACTTGGCAGTTGAGGATTCATTGCTTGTAGTATTTTAGCTCTAATGATTGGAATTTGTAGCATAATGGATAGCTCATCATGGGTGGTAATTTGACTCGACTCCCATTGACTTTGAGCTTAAGCTTCGTTTGAGCTTGGATTGAGCTTGGTGTTCATCTTGTCGGACTTTCTTGTAATCTCTTTGGTCATTTATTTCCTTATCATTTAAATCACAGTTAACATGACCTATGGCCTTAATTTTGGTTCATAAAATGTACAATATTTCCATTTGAGCACTGGATGAATACTCAAGTAAAATGTTTTTGCGCTTGATGTTGGTAATACATACATATTCATGACTAACTCTTAAAAAATTTCAAGCAAATGTTTCAATCTCTTTTTTACTTAATTATGTTTTTTGTTTTATCCCCCATGTATCATGTCCGGTATGGGCCAATGCATTAAACTAAGTAACAGACGGGATTCATGGGGATGTGATACACGAGTTAATAAGATTTTAGTTCTTTGACAGCTTCCCCGTATTTCATATTGTCCTGGTGTTTATATTGGTTCCTGTGTGATGCAACAGTGCTACACAAATTTATTATGGCATTTTTTTGCGATTCTCAAATTTTTTGCTGCCCTCTTTGTTGCTAACTTAGTCCAGAATTTAGTTTAAATCATTGTTTCTTTTGGTTGTCAGGAAATATTTGAAAGCAACAGACGGGACATAACTACTGCCATGATAATTAATTATCCCCTACTTCTACGCAAGTTCATGGCTGATAAAGCTAAAATACCATCCTTAGTTGAAATTATCGTGCACATGAATCTTGAATTTTATTCCCTGAAGAGGCAAGAGCAGGTGCTGTCAGTTCTTGCTGCAGCTGGCTATTCAAGTTTTCTTTCAGCTTAGTTCTAATACATAATTATCTGCCATTCCATTTTTTCCCCACAGATTTACAAAAATGTTCTTCAACTTATGAAAGAAGCATTTTTCAAGCATGGCGAGAAGGAAGCATTGAGATCATGCATGAAGGCAATTAACTTATGCTGCATTGAGAGTCGAGGGGAGTTGCAAGATTTTTCCCGTAATAAATTGAAGGAACTTGAAGATGAGCTTTTTGCAAAACTAAAACATGCTATGAAAGAATTAGAGGTACATAGAGTCAATATTGTTCCTTTAGTCCCCCTCCCTCCCTCCCCTCTGAATATATTTTACTAGAATGCTTAATGTCTGCAGGATGGTGGTGATGAATACTCTCTTCTTGTAAATTTGAAAAGGTTGTATGAGTTTCAATTAACCAGACCTGTTCCTATGGAAAGCTTATATGGTGATATTATGATGATTCTCCAGAAATTTAGAAGCGTGGATGATGAGGTAAGGGTGGCTCATGGGTGAACAGTCGATTATTTCAAAACCTTATCATTTTCTTTTCTTTTCCCATGCAGGTTGTATGTTTTCTACTTCTCAATCTCTACTTACATTTAGCATGGTCTCTACACTCTATCATAAATAGTGAAACGGTGTCATTAGAATCTTTGTCATCCTTATTGAATAAACGGAATGCGTTGCTTGAGCATCTGGACCAATACCTGAATGATCCTACTGAAGTTGGTATGAGTGGTAATCAGCTGGCCTGTCGAGTATGTACACCTTGCCTCCGTATCTATCAAGTTCAATAAGTGTATTGAAATCCTCAATAATCACTTCAAATATCATACTGATATAACGACATTGGATATGTGTAGGTTTGTACCATTCTTGCGGAGACGTGGTTTTTGTTCAGAAAGGAAAATTATTCTTCAACAAAACTGGAAGGATTAGGCTATTGCCCCGATGCATCTATTGTTAAAAAATTTTGGAGGTTATGTGAGCGACAACTATGTATTTCAGGTATTGGTTTAATTTTCATTTTTTTTTTTTAAAGGAAACAAGTCTCTTTATTCATTAAGAAAATGAAGTGAGACTAATGCTCAAATTACAAGGAAACCAAAAGGATCAACAGGTGCACTTGGACATCTCAACTAGGTTGACACCCTCTTAGCACCCATCATCACATCCGAACACTAGTAGCAAATGGAAATCCTCTAAATTCAAAGCAATACAATGGGATACAAAACTTAAAAACGAGAACAAAAAACAGAGCTGGAAAAACTAAGAAAAAGAAAATACAGCCATGAAAGCTAAAAGCTCTTTGTAGCAGGGACTTCAGAATGCCGGAGAAAGGAATGCATGCCAATTCAGATTGATTTCCTGACTAGAGTAGGCTGCGAAGGAGCTTGTGAGGGAGCACCAAAGAGAGGCTTTAAGCTTGACTGCTTCATACCTTGAAAACCATGGAGTTTCCTTGTCTTGGAAGACTCTTTGGTTCCGTTCAAACCACAACTCAGATAACACAGCCTTTACAGCATTGGCCCACAGAATTTGATGAGATTTCATTAGATTTGGACCTATCAACAGCTGCTGAACATTATCTCTAAAATCTGCCCCAAAAGCCCAACTTAAATTAAAGACATTGAAGAGTGAAAACCAGCAATTTTGTGCATAAATGCAATCGAAAAGAAGGTGTTGGAGATCCTCCCAATCCCTTTTACACAAAGCGCATCTATTGGGAGAAATGTAATGGGATGTAAGCTTCTTTTGCAGCACACTCGAGCAGTTTAGAGTTCCAAAAATCATTATCCAAAGGGCTATATTTACTCTCCTTGGACTTTTGGACTTCCAAAGAGCTTGTCTTGAGAGATTATCGATTCGAGGGCCTTTGCGAAGGTGATTGGCTAAGGATTTTACCGAAAAAAGTCTATTGGATTCCAATGACCAAGCCCGTGAGTCAGGACGATCTTGCACTTTTAGATGTGATACTAGGCTTAACAACTCTTGAAATTCAGTAATCTCTTCATCTTTCAATAATCTTCTAAACGAAATGCTCCAAAAGTTGGTACTTTGATCCCAATGATCCGACACATAACCGTTTGGTTGGGTAGACAAGCGGAATAAGCTGGAGAATCTGGTCATAAGAGGGGGATATCCTAGCCCTTTTAAGGCCATTGCCTAAGACAAAAACAGCCAGAATTTTCATTTTTTAAAACTAAAATAGAACTTTTCATTGATGTAATGAAAATAGACTAATGCTCAAGATACAATGAGTCCATAAGGAGCATTTAAAGAGCGAGGGTCAGCAGACGCACTGAGATATCTCAATTAGGTTATACATCCTTAGCGCCCTCATCATATCCCAATACAAAATACATTCAAAAACTAAGGTTCAAAGTACAAACAACATAACATCATAAATGCATAAACAAAAGGTTGGCAATACAAGTTGAATAAAGCCTTAAGTTGGAAAAATAAATGCTCTCCTATTTAAGCAAAGATCTTGAATGGAGAAACCTACAAATAATTTAAAAAGAGTGCATCCGGAAGAGGCATTGAGCTGAGCAACTTCTTAACGGTCCATCCAAGCAATTGATTTATCATGAAAACCCCTTTGGTTTCTTTTGAACCAAATTTCAGTAAGCAATGCTTTGACTGCATTAGACCAAATCAATTGAGGGTTGGACTTCAAGGCACAACCAGAATCTGCAATACAGTGTCTCGAAAAACATTGCCAAAGGCCCAACTTATGTTAAATAAATAGAATAAATGCCACCAACACTGTTTAGCATAACAACATTCAGAAAAGGTGTTGCAAATCTTCAATTTCAGCCATACAAAGAGAACATATTGAAAGAGACAAGCAATGTGAGGGGAGCTTCTGTTGCATTACCAATGAACAATTCAAATACCCAAACAACATTTATCTAAACAAGGATATTAACTCGTCTTCAAATATCCTCATATCTTGATAGACCAAACCAAGTGCATAGATCGATCGGAAAATAGAAGATGAGACGAACCCAGTTGACAAAAAGCAAAACAAAGCTCCCATGGAGTGGTGTGTTGCGACAGAGACAGAGATTTCAGGCTGTGTGAGAGCCTGATGTGCGTCTTTTCCGATAAACAATGACTGCATACTTCGACGAATGACGACCATGCTCCTCCTAAGGTGGGTGGTGTTGACAAACGGTCTCCGTAAACCGATGACCCAAACCTTAAAACCCAAACCAATTTTTTGAGAACTACCCATCAAAAGAAATAAATCTAAAGCCCTAGAGTTGGCTCTAATACCATGTACTCGGTATTGGAGAAATACTTCATATTATCTAGACTAGAATTGCACAAATATACATCTACAAAGAAACCTTAATATACAATTACGATAAAGGACAACTATACATAACAACATAAATATACATTATAACAAAACCCTCACATTTATACCAAAAAAAGAAAAAATAATAATAAATAAAAACTTAATCAAGAAAACAATTAGTAATTCCTACTTAATCAAGGAAACAATTAAGCTTGATTTTCTACAGTAATCACAAATTATTTTCTACCATTTTGACGTCCACATCCCTTCCAAATGTTACCTTAGCAGATGGATCAAGATATTATGTGCTGAAGTTATGATAGATTTTTCATGTCATGAGAGGATGCAACATGAGAAAATTTTCTCTAACCTTATTCAATATTTTTCTACTATCGTGCTTCATATATCTTGGATTATGGAAGTAATGAAAAAAAATCCCTCTTCAATCTAGCCTTCGAGTGTCAAGATTAGATCTTGAAGTGATTTAATTCATCTTTGTTGTCTTTATGATGTTTGTTCTACTAACGAGAATTAGTTCTTGAAGTACTTAACCTCATCTCTCTATTGCCTTTATAATGTTTCTTCCACTAGCAATTATATCGATGAACGTATCAATAGACTGGTATATTTATATCTGTGTACAGTTGTTTATGTAAGTCATTAGTAGTAAAAGAAGAGTCTAAAAGCATCAATAAGCTGGGTTGCTTTTCATCATTCTTATACTTGCTGTTGATGGTTTACCTTCCCATGTTTAATGCACCTTTTATATTTGTCCATATAGATGAGTGTGAAGATGAGGATGTTAGTAAAGAATATGTAGAGGAGACAAATAAAGATGCAATCATGATTGCTGCCGCAAAGTTGGTTGCAAGTGATACAGTTTCTAAGGTAAACTTGTTTTGAATTGGAGCTCATTTTGGTGTATTTAAAGTTTATCATTCGAAGCCCTTTGGTTCAGTGCGGGGAGGCTCTTTGTTGTAATGTGGCAGTATTTCATTAAACTCTCATAAAGTATGTGCAAAAGGGGGGAGCCAGGCTAAAGGATGCACTTTTACTGGTGTTGTTTTTGGATAAATTGCTTCTTATTTTTTAAAGAACCCAATAATGAGTAAATATAATAATAGGAGAGAAGTTTCAACCAAGGAAACTAATTATGAAAGGAAAAGATAATGAAAAACATATTAATTTTTTTTAAAGGGAAATAAAACTTTTCACCTATGAAATGAAAAGAGACTAATGCTCAAGTTACATAAATTCCATTGGAAGATAAGAAAATGAAAAACGAGAAGTAGCTCAAAGCAACAAATATTTCTTGGTGGTAAACTCAAAACACTTCTTCAAGGTCACTATTTAGAAAAGCATTTTTTTACATCAAGCTGGTGAATGGGAGTACTGGAGCATTTTTTAATTGAAAATTTGCTTGTGATCCGTACTTTCCTTTTTTTTTTTTTGGGTTGTCGTTGTTGTTGACATTGTTATGATTATTATTGGTGGAGTGGGAGTAGTGGAGCCGTGTAACATATATCCTAAAGTAGTTTATGTTGGGATAAAACTCCCAACTGGGATGTTGACAAATTATGGAATATGAATAAGTTGAGCTAATGATCATGAAATATGAATAGTATGAAACTGTTTTTGTTTATTGGGTCAAAACTCATTGCATCTAGTTGTTAGTGCAGGAGTATCTTGGTCCAGCAATTATTTCTCATTTTCTGATGCATGGGACAAGTGTAGCTGATATTGTTAAGCATTTCATTGCCATTTTGAAAAAGAAGGATGGCAATATCCCAGTTATCTTTCTTGAAGCCATGAAAAGAGTAAGGACCATACACTTGTATAGGGTTTACTTCTCTATAATAGGGACTTCTTTTTCTCTCTCTATCTATGAACATATACATATATATACACAAACGCACAAACAGACCAAATGTTAGTAATAGTTAGTCGCTGGAACATTGGTATTTTCACTCCCATGCCACCTTTTGCATAGTTACTCAGGATAGAAAATTAGAAAAGATGGGAGACGAGAAATGGATGTAAAATACGTCATGATATAAGTTCAAATATAGATGAAGTTTTACAATGAGTCTACTGAAAATAACAAGTTTACAACTCTAAAAGATTATGAGCATGATAGTAGAGATGATGAGTCTTCATCCGGAAGGTGGTGATGTCTACAGGTTGAAGGGATTCCTCGCCATCCTCCCTATTTTTGTTGATCACCTCTGCGTTCTTGGTGCTCTCTGTGTATCACTTTATGGAATGGTGTCTCTCTCTGCAAGATTTTGTCTCTTGCTTTCAGGATCCTTATATTTATAGCTCCAAAAAAGAGGGAATATTTGTTTGCCACACTGGAAAACAGCCTGCAATTCATTAGTGTTTTTTCACGTCACAACCCAATTCTTTCGGTGGTCCCTGAACACAATGTGTTGGATTCTGGAATGGATGCTTGCCACAAGGGAGCTTGGTTTGCCTTATGATCTTTTATCATTCTTTCTGCAATTACATGCGATTAGATCTCAAAAATGTCAACTCTTGATTTAACTTTTTCAACGCATGGGAGAACACATTTACTTTTATATTTGCTAATTCCAATGAAATTTCCCTTCAAAAGCTTGATTATTCCAATTTTAGGCCACAATAACTTGTATTTCTACAAGTTATCAACCGTTCTTAAAATACCCAAGTATTCAATACATTGCCTTAAGATCTTCAAAGGGCTTATGCATGAATTGACTTACCATACTCACTACGAAGGCTATGTCAGGTCGAGTATGTGATAGGTAAATTAGTCTACCAACTAACCTTTTATATCTTTGAACATCAACACAGGAACCTTGACTAATTTCCCCAAGTTTCTTGTTTGCATCAATTGGTGTTCCACACCCACTCATGCTTGTTTCTTTGAGAAGATCTTTTATATATTTCAACATTGAGACACAATAATTCCTTGCTTTGATCATGCAACTTCCATGGCATGGAAATATTTCATTTCTCCCGGATCCTTAACTTCAAACTCCTCATAGAGTTTGTTCTTTAACATGAATATTTCTTCTTGATCATCACCTGTGATAAGAATATCATCTACATAGACAATAAGAATAGTTATTTTTCGATTTTTTGAGACATAATATATAATTATCATCTTATCACAGGTGTACTAGGTTATATGTATCATCTCATTTGTTAGGAACACACAAAGGAACAGTAAACCTCAAAGAACAAGCAAAAATAGAACCAAACCCTAGGAGAAAAAAAAACTGAATCAAATGCTAGGAAAGTAATGCTGTTCTTCAAATATCTTCATATACGATTAGGTTTTGGTGAAACCAAATACACAGAACGACTGAAAACCAGAACTTGAGGCAAAACCAAGTGACATAAAACATAACAGACAGCCCACGCAAAGTTCATAAAACTTGAGGTGAAAAACAAAAGGTCCCAAACCCCAAAGTTCACAAACCCTAATTTCCCCAAGGAAAAGACCTAGAACTCTGATATCATGTACTCAATGTTGAAAGATACTCAATTGTATTTTAGATTCGAGAGTCACATATATATAGGTGTATAAGAGAACAATAAATTAAGAATTGTATAATTACAATAAAGGACAGGTAGATACAATAGCATATATTACAAAACCATGTATGCAGTATGCCTATATATATTGAATTCTAATGTATAGAATAAGTGAGGAGTTCTCTTGTATTCTCGTCTAACATTATCAGGTTCTGTTATCTTTTTAGAGAGATCTTTAATATTCTATATGAAAAAAAAACCCAGTAATATGTAAATATAATACCGGAGAAATTTAAACTAAGGGAATTAACTATAAAATGAAAGGATATAAAATAATAATTAAGAAATAAAATGACTAATATTTAAACGCAACTATGTTATACATTACAAATGTATGGGTTCTATTTGTTATTTGCCACCATGACTTTTATATATCAGTGATAGTTTCCTTTAGATCTTTTATATATCAATTAAATTTTCCTTTGCTAAGGATACTCCAAATGGTGAGCCTCCATGTGATGAGATCCTTTTAGTTTTATCACGTGAAATTACTGAGTCTGTGAAGAGTCATGCCATGTGATTTCACATTCTTTTCTTTTTGGGTTGTGCTAGGCCTACGATCGACATATGGTAGAACTCTTGAGAAATAGTGATGGGCCTTCAACAGGAAAATCCTTTCTAGAATGTAGGGAGTTGGCTGCTCGGCTATCTGGAACATATGTAGGTGCAGCTAGGAACAAGCACAGATCAGATATTTTAAAGATTGTTAAGGATGGAATTGAGCATGCCTTCTCTGATGCACCGAAGAATTTATCTTTCCTGGAGTGTGCTGTTCTACATTTTGTATCCAAACTGCCTACACCGGATATCCTGGAAATGTACGATGTTTATACCATTTTAATATCAGATTGAGTTAAAACTAGTTGTTGCTTGAAATGACCCAATTTAATTCGTAATCACTTTTCAAATAGTATCAAGGATGTCCAGAATCGAACAGAAAATATTAATACAGATGAAGACCCAAGTGGTTGGCGCCCATATCATACCTTTGTTGACAGCTTGCGTGAAAAGTATGCTAAAAGTGATGGTTTGCAAGGTAACTTGCTTCTCTCAATTTAAGTTGTCTTTAGAGGAAAATCGAATCTCTCTTGGTTGAATTTGCGTGATTCTTGATTGTATTCGGATGCATCTTGGGGATATTGTGAATTTTTCACTTTCTTCGTGTTATTGGAATTTCTTTATTTAGTTCAACATTTTTCTTTGGCTAAAGAGAATTAGGACACATTTGATAATCATGTTGGTTTTTTGTGCCATTTTCTTGTGTTTTGCTTTTTGTTTTTACAAAAAGTCATTCATGTTTAACAACTGTTTTTCTGTTTCCTATTTTTAAATACAAAAAACCAAACCAAACGGAACATTTTTTTTAAGAAAAAGATGGTAGAAAACAACATATAAAGCATGTTTGATTTTTTATCTTCCAAAAAGTTGGAGTGATAGAGAGATGTGTTAGAGAGAGAAATATATGGTGGGTCCATAACCCACAAGTTGTAGGATCAAAACCTTGCTTATATACCATGTTAAATCATCAATCAACTTAAAAGCTTAAATGGATGGATTATGATAAATTTAATTATATTAATATACAGTTAAATATTTTAGAGAGTAAATTTAGAGAGAGAAAATCTAGAATAGAAATTAGAGAGAGAGTCGAGGGAATACTAGTTAGAGTCCTTAAAAGAAGAATATTAGTTAGAAAAGGAAAAGTCAGAGGGAGAAAGATAAATGAAAGAGAGAGAAAGAAGACTTCAGGGGAGAATTCTAGAGAGAAGTGACAGGCATGTTAGAAGAGAGAAATTTTATATCTTAGAGAGAGTTGAGTTCAGAGAAAGATAAGTTAAGAGAAAATAATTAAAATTCTAGAGAAAAGTGAGAGATATGTTAGAAGAGAGATTCAAATTTTAGGAAAGTTGCTGATATTTTAGTTCTAGTCGGTCAGTTTAGGTTACCATTTTTGTGGAGTTAGTGGAGTTAGCTAAGCTATCTGTAGAATTAGAGTCTGTGTTTAAATAGTGATGGCATGAAAATGTACTTTCCCATTTCTCAATAAAGAACCTCATGGTATCAAAGTCCTAAATTCTTGAGAAGTGGTTTGGTACAATGGAATGGGAGATGAAAATGGGCCTAAGGTTTTATCTTTATGATGGGTCCAGCGTTTTAGAGTGTGTTTGATTTAACTTTTCAAATGTTTAATTTTGAAAATAAGTCATGTTGGAAAAAATTGAAGCATTTGACAAACACTCAAAATAGCTTTTGAAATATTTTCAAATGTATTTTAAACTTTTTTTTTTATTATTTTTATATGAAAATAGCTAAGCTTTTTGAAAAACACTTGTTTCTCTAGTCTAAGGGATTTTTATATATAGTATAGTAAATAAAATGAATCATATTATATTATCTTTTTGTTCTGATTTCAAAATAGTTTTGGTGATGGCAATAGTAGAAATTTTATTTCGGTTTTACCAGTTCCTGTTCATTCTCATTTCTATTAAGTAAAGAGGCCTGCATATGTTCCAATGGCTTCTTCACAGACTAAGCTGTCGCGATATCTGTAAATGTAATATTTTTTTATTTAGCTTATAATTGATTTAATTTTTGATATTGTGCAATTGTAGATGAGAAAGAAGGAAATTCTACTAGACGTAGAGGTCGGCCCCGTAAAAAACATACCATACAGGGAAAAAGACTTTTTGATGAGCAAAGTACAAGTGAAGACGAGGAATCAATTAGTGCATCTGACCATGAAGATGCACATGATGAAGAGAAGCGAGATGAGGAAGATGAGGAAGAAGTACCACTCATCCATTCAATTAGGCCATCCTCTAAATTGAGGTCACTTAGAATTTCAAGAGACGAAAGAAAAGGGACTTCTATGGGTAAAGCTGCAGGTAACATGTCTGCTTTCCTAATGAAAAGTCTGAAGTCTAAAGTATTATTTTAAACAACTCAGAGTTTTTAGTGAGCCGCTTAAACGTACACTGCTTGAGGCATTTGCTGTGGTGGGCCTCATGGTTAACTTTATTATATTATTCAGAAACTGCATGTTTCTTCATACAAATTTTATCTTCACTATACCTGACACAAATATTGGAAGGAAGCACAAATACTTCTAATTGTGTAGAGAATCGATATCAAATACGTATTATAACATGAATCCATGCAACAATTTGCTTACTTGCTGTGTACAGTCTTGCATGGCAGAAAAGGATAGAAAAAGTTGTTTCTGATGAAAATGATATTTGCTCTCTCTCGCATAAGATTTGAAGCCAGGTGAAGCCATCTTGGTTCTTGTGGTGCTTGGAGTTGTACTTCAGCCTCTTTTGCTCCATGTAATGATTGAAAACTGTTATTTGAAAATGAATAATTCATTTCTTGTCGATCCTTCTCCTGCAAAAGAATTATCGACATTTCTACCACTGATTGTTAATCATACCCACTAGCAGCATGTAGATCTGTAGGTCATTTTCTCGTCTTATTGATCTTGTGTGAATCTACACATAATTAATCGTTTTCTTTCTGCAGGGCCACCATCTACATGACTTGAACCGACCGTCTACCGCGCATGACTTATCATGGTCTACAAACATCCCCAAATTAAGACATGTAGCAGTTGTGTTTATATTTATATACAAAACGAAATTATGCTGACGTAACCTTAACTAAGATGTTCGTGAAACTTGCTGAAGGATGCTACCTAAGGAGTTGTGGCTATAGCGTAATAGTTGATAATCCTGTTAGCCGCGGACATTTCTGTGATAGCGGTAGAATACCCCCTACGTTGCCTCTGTTATGGTCGGAGGCCTCGTATGATTCTCTTGTCTGTCTTGACTTTTGTTTTTGCTTTGTGTGATTTGATCTTTTGGATATTATGCTATTCTTAGTTCATAATGTAGTTCTCGAGAATGTCCATTATCTAAAATTTATGGATGAAGCAAAATAATATGCCTAAAAGATTCTGTTCCAGAAGGTGTCCGATGACATCTGCGGGATTTTCTATTTCTAAAATCTGATAACTATTATGTNTTTTTTTTTTTTTTTTTTTTTTTTTTTATTATTATTATTATTATTTAAAAATTAAGTTTATATCATCTACATTTATTATCATGATTTGTATCATTTTTAAGTATAATGGTTGAATTTTTAGTCAAATTTTAAAAACAAAAACAACTTTTTGAAAGTTACTTTTTTTTTAGTTTTTAAAATTTGATTTGGTTTTTTAAACCATTGATGAAAAGTAGATAAGAAGAGAAGAAATTTGAGATGGAAGTACTGTCTATAAACTTAATTTTCAAAAACAAAAAAAATAAAGTGGTTACTAAATGGGGTCTAAATTTTTGGTGTCTATGGTTGAGGATTTAATATCTATAATTATGGTAAGTCTGATGGTCTAAGTGTAGTACTTGGCGATAGAGGACTCAATTTTTACTATTAAAGGCTTAAGAATGTAATTGTGATTGGGTTTTGCAATTTATTCAAGATTTCATTGACATTCGAAAAGAATATAATAGATACATACCATAGATATGCCCAATCATAACCATCAATATTTCACTCACAAATCTAAGAGGTTTTTTTTTCATGTTTTTGAAATTTAGGAATTTAATTAAAATTACCTTTACTTTTTCTGGAGAAAAAAATTGAACTTGAATTAAAAACAAAAAGAATAATTAAGATGTTGAGGTATGATGTCCAAAATTTTCTATGATAAAAGGTTACATTAAATGAATTCAAGTAGAATTTAAGAAGAATCGAGCTTCAAGGAGCAAAGACTTATAGTGGGGTTTCATAACTCTTGGGTGATTATAAATTTATGGGTTGATGATTAAAGTTAAAAAGAAATTTGGATTTATGATATCTATTAAATGTATCTCCAGTTGTAACCCTTCAAATGCCTCATAGAATATCAAGAATATCAAGAGTTTTATTTTGAGACAATAGAAAGTTATGTAATGTGTATTGAGTAGACCTGAAAGATTTGAAAACGTAGTATTCTGGATTTCAAAACTTGAAAGCTTTTAAGCTTTGTGTCTTGTGTTTTTCATAGTGTATCAATATTTGGAGCTTTTGTGTGAGAATTGATCTATCTTGCTTGTGGAGTGTTTTGAAGAGCAAGGGTTGATGGGAGTTTTAAACTTTGTTTGATCCTTGGTTTATTTTGATCATCTAAGTAATCAGTAATCTAGTCTATTTTAGTATTGATTTCAAATTTGTTTTGGGGTTGTTGGGATTGAGTTTTTTGAGTATAGTTCAACATGATTTTTATATTTGATGCTCGAGGGTTTCTTAACAAGAAATCTTTGGAAAGTGTACAACTCTAACTTGCAAAAAGAAATGATAATCTTAAAACTAAACCATCAATAGATTTGTTAATATTTTATTATCATTTACTATGTATTCGGAGAAATTGAACAAACAATTTCAGCATGTATTAGTAGTAAGAGAAAAAAATGGGTTCTTAATTTTTAAATTTTGGTTTAAATTTTGAAAACACTAGTAAAAAGACAGTGAAATGATAAAATCAATAGAGGGAAATGTATTTGTAACTATATTTTTAAAAACCAAATGTTTATCAAATAAGTTTTATTAAATCTAAATTTAATCAATACCAATACTAGGAACCAAAATAAACAAATTAGAAAGAAAGAAATCAATAATCTATACCATTTATCAAGTGGAATACTGATGATTAGTTGAAATACAAGTTATAATCACTTGAAATTAGAATAATAATGTTGCTTTTAGGAAATGGTTGGATTTTTAAAGTGATAAAAGTTGCATTATTGCCTTCCCTTCGATAGTTTGTTAATTTTTGCTTTGTTGTGAGGAAATGTATGAGGAGTTGCGTTTGGAATGAAGATTATGTGCACCTTGTAGTGAACTATCTCATGTGGTTGAAATGCATATGTGTAACAGAGTTGAGTAGAAACTATCTGTTGAGTGGCATATATTCATTCCTTGTTGTGATGATATAAATAGCATAATAAAATTTCAGAAGAGGGGGCATATGGAGAACATGCTTCGAAGAATTCTCTCGGGAGAAGACAAGGCAGTAACATCTTGTAGTCACCATCGCGATATTCCTTCATCAAATCTTTGTTCATTCTTCCTCGCACATTTTTATGCTTTCGAGTTGTAGTTTCTTACATTGTTCCATCATTTTGTACCAACATTTCGACTACTATTATCTTCTAGTTATATGATGAAATTATTTCTCCACCTTATTTTATCCCTCTCTTCTTCTATATCTATCACGAGCAATTAGAAGTTTGGGTAGGCCAACGCAAATGCAATTTTTCGGTGACTTGGGTCAAGAATAAGAAGCTTAGTTTTTGTTAGTATGGTAAGAAGGTTTCATTACCCACTTTTGTTTGGCCAACCGAGAAATGTAGCAGCTCCTCTCTGCAACTTGAAAGAGGGAGGAGAGATGGAAAGACACTATCGAAGGGATCGAAGATAGTATCCTTTAGACATAAAGGATTCACTCATGAGCACAAGAGACCCCATAAAGCCATAGAATTATCGTGTCGAGTAATCTCTTTCCAAAAAAAAAAAAAAAAAAAGGCAAAAAGGTGATATGTCTTGATTTTTCATGTAGATGATAAAGAAATATCAATGTCTTTTACTTATTGATGTGTAGTATGGGGATAGAAACCATCAATTCTTTGTTTAAAAAATATCCTTGAACTTTCAATAATGTCATTAATACTCTCAACTTTCAAAAGATAATGTTTAAAATACCCTTACCTTTAATATAGTCAATTTCTTTAGAGTTATCTTGAGTTGGGGAAAAAAATCAATTTAAAAACAACTTATATATGATACTCTCATTTTTTTTTCCCATTCCTATAGATACTCTTATTGACATAGGGATATTAAGAGTATTTTGGGCATTTCTTGTAAAAAGGGGTATTTTGGATTTTTTTTTTTTTTTTTTTTTTTTTTTTTTTTTTTTTTTTTTTTTTTTTTGTAAAATGACAGATTGTATTCTCTTTTTAAATTCAGTTTTAATTTTAGAATAGGTGCGATAAAACCCTTCTCCATTGGGTCTAATTAAAGGAGGTTAGGTTAGTTAATTAGGTGTGTACAATGTCACACTCTGCCCTAAGCCCGACGGCTGAGCTCGAGGAGAGACGGGAAGGACCGAGCTACCACCCTTTTGTGATACCTACTGTCTATCCAAGCCTCTTTACTCTCATCAAACTTTAAGCCAAAGACGTAAACAACAACTATTTGATTAAACTCATTTTATTACCACAGTACAACATTTACACAACATTCAGGCTTAACTACAAAGTTTACATCAATAACTCTAAAAGCTAGAAGTGTGACTATGGCATGGTGGACCTTGACCTTAGCAGCACCCTGGAACTCCTCAACCTCCGCTACCTGGAGAAGGAGGAGGAGGAGGGGGGAAGAAAATAAAACATGGAAAATGTAAGCTACAAAGCTCAGTGAATGGCAGCTTTATACAAACATAGGTTTGATTTTAGGAATTCACTTTTGGGAAAACAATTCCACAATCAAACAACAATCATATAACAAAACGTAATCTCCCCAGCCTGTCAGCTGGACAATCCTGGCATGATCATGTATTTTTCCCAGGTACTCTCCGCGAATAACCCGCGATAACTAATGTGGACACAAGCTCAATACCCTATAACCTACCGACTGTGCACATGTCGACATTTCCTGTTAGACATATTTAGGTATGCTGACAATTCCAACCAAATACCCTAGTAATCCAAGCCAAGCATCCCCAAAGCATGTTAACAATATCCAGGATATAAATCCCATTTCCCAATGCAATTATACATACATTATGACCACAACACAACAATAATCAAATCCAAACAAAACACATTTTCCGATCATGCCAATATTTCAACCAATCTATAATCATACATACATACATACATACATATATATATATAGAAATTGACCATACAAATGATGGAACAACCAATTGCCTTGGTTGGTTAGGAACTTTCCTCTTTGAAGTTCCTTAGGTTTCCTCAGGTTTCTTTTTTAACCCTAAATTCCAGATTCAATTATAAGCTTAGATTACTCATAGTTCCATACCTTATTTTAAGATACTTCCTTTTGTAAACATGTTCTAAATTGTCTCAGTAAGATTACCTTAAAATCTTAGCTCAGAACTTCTCGTGGTTTGGCCAGAATCCTTAAATCATCAAGACTGGCTCAAGCTTACCCGAGAGCTCGACCATTCTGTCTTTTCCTCACTCTCTAGCCTGGGGCTTCTTCTCCGGTTGCCCTTCCTTGAAAACTAGACTCTTAGCCTTCAAGTAGCTTTGGAATCACTCAAAATGCACGATAGTCTGGGAGAACTCTTCGTCCCAAGTTGATGCTACTTCATGGTCTCACTGTCTGACAGCATCTCCTCCTCTTGGAACCACTTGACCAACGCATGGTCTTGCTACCAATGCATGTTCTCCTTGATCAACGCATAGCCTCCTCCCAATCAGCCCTTATACATTCTTCCTAATTCCCTTTGAAGAGAATTCGAGTTATGATCTGAAGAGAAGTCCTTGGCCCTATTTATAGGCGTCCAAAGTCCCTCAAAGCTCGACACCTCTTACTTGGCTGCATGTCCAGGCATCCTTTCTTCCTATTGCCAACGCAGCTCCTTGCCACAACCAGCTTGAAGTGTTATCTTCTTCTTCATCCAGCTTAACCTAACCGGTTTGTAGTCTCCTTGGTGCATCTACCTCCTACTTTTAGTTTTCTTCCTCATGCACACTTCCTTTGCATGAAATCCTACTTGTCCACCTCCTACTAACTTAAGCTTAACCCTTTATTGATTAGCCATCATCAGCCCATGACTTTCTCATCAACACATCACTTGAGCCATACTACACTCAAGACATTGCAAGTCCTTGGCCGCATATCCTTCTTCTCTCGCATGGCTTACCTTTGGCACATGCACTCAGGTAGGATTATGACCATTACGCTCTTCCAACGCATACTACTTGCTCAAGCCTTGTCTTATGCGGCCACATGCCCTCTGATGTTCTTAGCACATAGCATATCACCAATGCATAACCACCCTTGGGTCAAGCTAGGTCTCAACTCACAGCCTCATGGTTTATCTTACCATCATCTAGCCTTTTGCTAATGCATCCCTTATGACTAACGCTAGCATGTCCTTGTTGCTTGCCAACATCCTTAGTCTCTTGCTCAAGACCAACGCAAAACTAACCTCACAAGCCTTATGTACTACAAGCCTTAGCAACGCATAAGCACTTCACCATGCGCCCACGATGGCTTGGCTCATCATCTAGTTCATCGTGTAGCTCTCCTGTTAATCGCCTAGCTCATCGTTTAGTAATCTCTTGTTGTCCTCGTCATCCAACCTTCTCGTTGTCGCTCATCGTCTAACGTATAGCCCATTGCATAACGTTTACGCCTACGCCCCATCGCATACCTTCATCGTTTAGTGATCTCTCGCTATCAACGATCTCGCTACCGCATATCTCTCGTTCATCACATAGTGCTTATGCCTATCGTCTAACGCATTATGCCCATCGTCTAGCATGTTAGCTTATCGTGTAGCACCCTCGTCAGTCGTGCAACACCTCATCGTCTAGTGCTTCGCCTATCGTGTAGCTCTTGCGTTTATCGCCCAACGTCGATGCCTAACGCATTGTCTAGCGTCTATGCTTATCGTCTAACGCGTCCGAGCTCATCATTTAGCGCTATCGTCTGGCACTTATGCTGATTGTTTAGCGTCATCGCCTATCATGTATCACTATTGTCTAGTGCTGCTTGTAGCTACACGATTGTCCGTGTGCATCACTTCAACGCCAGCACCTTGCGCATGCTAGTCAGCATGCATGCCAGTCCCAACCTCTTGCGCTCATTGCTTTCACCCTCTCGCTATCGCTCATGCAACATCTCATCATCCCAGCATATGAGCAATCTTTGGGCAGGGCCTCTTGCCAATGCTTCGGCCAACATTCCAACCCTCACAAGCTCAACGCATGGTTGTCCTTGGCTTCCATGCTTATTCTCTTACAACCTCTATAAACTTTAGCCTCATCTCATGCGTTAATGTTACCGAACGCATGGTTTCTTTTAACTTCACACTTAGCCAAATTTTTACTAGTTAAGGCTCAACTCAAAGCTACTAAACAAATCTATTCAACACTTATAAATTTTCCTTCTCTTTCACATAGGATTTAACTTACACTTAGTTAATTCCCTTAATTACCTGTTTAAGTAGGGAAATTGAAATCTGGGTTTCACATACAAGCACTTTCCCTTTGGGCCCATTTAAAGGAAACTTATCACTCACTTTAATTAATTAATAAAAACTTCGGCTCCAAGATTCTTTCAATATTTCTCCAAGACTCTTTAGTCTTCACCAATTAGTATCAGAGCGATCTCGTGAAGGAACCTCATGGCGAGTAAAGGGCTTGGTAAACTCCGCACTCTTCTCCCCATCTCTTTTAATTATGCGGAAGCATCTTTTTCCACTTCTCCTCAAACCATCAACCGAAGATTAGGCAATTTAGAAACTACTGTCAACGACATCATGGATCATATGAGTGCTATGCAAAGTTCTATGGCAGGTTTGCAACAAGCAATTGAAAAACTAACTTTGGACGTGGGAAGAATGGTTGAAAATCAACCAAGAACTCATCAAAAAGCACCAGTTGGACACTAAGCTGGTGGAAACAATAAAGATCAACTGCAAGAAATTCAACAAAGACCTGAAAACCAACATCAATTACTTCAAAGAAACCAAGATTTTCCTAGGTAGGTCCAAGAAATTCCTCCAAAAATTCAAGAACAAGAAAGGCTACATCAAAGATTTGAAGACAGAGGAGTTGCAGCTGCCAAATGCTATTCATAATTACCGATTTACCCATTTTTTAAACCCGTGGCACCAAATTTGTGTAAGAATAAACAACGTGCATGCAAAAACAATTTGGATCTTAAACACTCTAAATTTCATTAATTTAAAAGATAAAATATGCATGAAAATAACTTTGGAATTAGGGTTTGAGCTACAACCTTTGTAGCTCCAAACTGATCAACAATTATGCTCCAATCTTCTCACAAACCGGCTGTGAACCACCAAGAGGGTTTTTTCGACTATTCTCCAACATTAGAACAGGATGATGGGATCCGATGAGTGGCTAAATCAGGGATGATTTTAGAATAAAAATTAAGAGAGAATTGGGTACTTTCATTCTTGGATCTTTCCACTAAGTGAAGTTAACATTTTGACTTTTGACTATTTTGAAGTCAACATTTGACTTTAGTCAAATTCTAATTCAATTAAAAAATAATTTAAAACTAATTTTGAAATTTTCCACTTAATGAAGTCAACTTTGACCTTTGACATCCAAAGCTTGGTGAAGTCAACATTTGACTTTGACCAACTTTGATTAATTCCATATAATTAAAAATTAATTCAAATAATTAATTTTAAATCAAATTAATATTAAATAATTCATTAAAAAAATTAATTTAATATTCAACTATTAAATCCAACGCTAATCTTGATGAATCCTTGTTCATAGTTTTGATATTTAAATCTTATTTAAATATCTCAAACTCTCTCTTTATCATTTAATTCCTAATTGAATGACACGCTGTTAAATATATCACATATATTTAATGCTTATTCCCTAATTCGAATATGAACACTTCAAACTCACTCGTCATACTATTATAAGGTTTAGTCCAAAATGAGCTAGCAGAGAGACCTAATGGACCTACATATCATGAGGTCCAATGATTCAAGATTAATTTACTAAAATCTTTTAACCGAATCAACCAACATTTGTTAACTAGCGGGACACTCCACTAAAGCCCAGTAGTTGTACTCTCCTCATTGTAGATATATTTCTGTCAACTTAATTTAACCATGATCAATAAGTTGATCCTTCACAGGTTGTTCGTATTTACAGCTAGGTCAAATTATCGTCTTACCTCTGTAATACATCTTGATTCTTAAGTCTCCATTGATCCACTAATGAACAATTGGATTATAGTCCTACCAATAAACCGAGTCCCTCTCAGTCATAGAGAGGGCGGGGCCCATTGTTCAAGAATAAGAGTCAATACTTAAGGGAATAACCTATCTACTAACTTTGAAATCGAGTAGGAGTGAATTTCATCTTACAGGTGTAGGAACTTTTTGAGGAAGAGAACCTTGAGCAGAAGCAGATCGACCAAAAAATCATTTTTCGTTGAAGGTAAATTTTACAGTAAACAAGAAACAAGATATGCATTTAACTATAAATTACAGCATGCTAAAGAAAGGGTTTCAAGAATCTCACCTTTGAAGACCTTTCTTCATGAATGTCCCTTGAACAGTTCACGAACCTCTTGAAGACTTTCTCCAAGAAAAAACCTAGAATAAGTTAGAACACTATCACGGATGTTTCCTCGGTATTCTCAGGGTGAGAACCCAGGAGTGGTGGACTCTAGCTATTTTGGATTTGAGGGAATTTTGTGGAGAGGAAGGATTGAGAATGTTCTAAAAAAACTCAAAACAAACACACAGAACTCTTCTGTTGTTTTTCTCTATCTCAAAGGATTAACTGGCTCGTTAAAGAAGAAGAAGAAACTTTTTCTTTTCTACTTGCCAAAATAACCACCTACCTATTACGTGGATGGAGAGAAAAGAAGGACCATCCTTATTACTAAAATAATAATAATATAAATATAACTATGATAACTAACTGATCATATTATATATATATCAAAATTATATGTTATATCAAATATAACAGATAACCTATAGTTTTAATATTGTATCACATACAATATAAGCTATAGTTTCTTTTCTCTCTTATATGGCATTTAATATAAATCATAAATCATATTTATATTAAATTTAACAACTATGAATCACGTTCATAGAAACTATATTTGAATCTCATTCAAATATTTATTTCCTATCATTAAGCTATAATGTATCAAATACATTATGACAATTATATCACATATAATTGAATCAACTTAATTATATCATATATAATTAAATCCTTCTATTAATTTGAACAATTCAAATTAATCCAAAAATTGATTCTAATCCTATTGAACTACCAAGGGGACCTCATAGACCTATAGCTTGAAGCTCCAACGGTACGTGAATAATTAATTAATCTCTTTAATTAAATTATTCACCATCCATTAACTGTCGAACACTCCACTAAAGATTGACAACTACACTCTTCACACTACAGATATATTTCAGTATCCATTGGATATAACCAACCAACAGTACGATGTCCCTTCACAAATTGCTCGTAAGTACAATTAGGCCAAATTACCATTTTACCCCTATAGTAACATCTAACTCTTTAAGTACCACTAATCCCTCTAATGAACAATAGATCATAGTCCAACTATGGCTAAACTTCTCTTGGGTCAGGAGAGGGTGTGGCGTCACATTGTTTAAGACCCGAAATCAGCCCTTAAGGGAGAAATTTATCTAATTTCTCTCGGGGAAAGAGTGAATTTCATCTTGTGTAGTTGTGTTCCAGCTCCCCAATTAGATAAATCCCCAAAATGGTAGGCTTGTTGAGTCGACGATCTGGCCAGTCTTACCCATACAAATCAAAGGACCACCCTCATAGGTAGGAGTTCACAACTCACTTAGGATTCAGGTCATGTTACCTATGGTCATCCTGGTGAAATGTAAGTCTCTATTATGAACGACGTTATATAATGAGACTAAACATTTCGTGGTCCAGTCTTATACAAACTCTTTTGTATAGAATATCCCCGCTCACATGTCTATACATGAATGATCAGGATTAGATCATTTGTAACACTTTACAACAATTGTAACACTTATAAAGCGGGCCATACTCGTAGTGTCACCAGGATAAGGTACCCAACCTTATCTATCTACTACATACCATTTAGGTTATCACTTAAACATGATCCACCTGTATGTCTCTACATACATGTTTAAGTTACAAAGATAACCTTGAATGTTAGTTTTAGTTTGTGGTTAATGAAACTAAAATATCATATATTTTATAGACAATGAATAAAATATCATATATTTTATTAAATACACAATGAGTTTGTTATAAACTATAAGGCCTTACAAGATTTAGGGCATCAACTCCAACAGTAGGGTTATGTCCCCAGTTATCTACCCAGTCTTACCCTTAAAATGGGAGGCTTATTGAGCGGCGATGTTGAGTCACTCTCACTCATGCAGATTAAAGGATAATCCTGGATAAACAAGAGTTCATAATTAGCTCAAGATTAAGATCGAGTTACCTTAGGTCATCAAAATGAAACAGTCAGTTTTAACAATATATGGCGTTATAAAGAAAAGTGACTATTTCATGGTTCGATCTCATGCAAACATATTTTGCATAGGATGCTCCCAATCGTATGTCTCTACATGAATGATTTAGGATCACATCATTTGTCTTAAAGACAAAGTGGGTCACATTTATAGTGTTTCCAGGATACCCAGCCTTATCCCTATACTTAAGACCGTTTTGGCTATATACTGAAATTTGATCCACTTTTATGTCTCCACATAAAATTCAAGTATTCATGCTATCATAATTATTAGATTTAGGCTTTAACAAGTGCAATTTACATATTCAATAACAACTTTATTGAATATACCTCAATAACATCTTTATTGCAAATAGAATATATTTAATGTTTAAAAACTGTGAGTTTTAGGATATACAACCCAACAATTTATTGGGGTTGGATTATGATTCATCAGAGGATGAAGACTCGACTAGTACACAACCATATTACTGAGCAAGAATGATGTATCCACCTTAAGGGAATAACCCAATTTTTCAACAAAAAATTCTTTTGACACAAACACAAGGGTATGGAAATCAAGACTATTATCAAGATTGGCATGGAAAACCAAATTGGAGGCAAGAAAATAACTTTAAAATGAAGATTGACATACCCACATATAATGGCAAGATGAATACCAAAATATTTTTGGATTGGGTGAAAAGCATTTCTTTGATTATATGGGAACTCGAGAACACAAGAAGGTAAAACTTGTTTCTTTGAAACTTAAAAGTGGCACATTGGTGTGGTGGGATCAAATTTAGGGCAATTGATGTTTGTATGGTAAAAGACCTATCCCTAGTTGCCAAAAATGATGCAATTGATGAAGAAATGGTTCTTGTCGACTAATCATGAGAGTCTCCTTTACAAGTAATTTCACCATTGCAAGCAAGGAACTCGTAAAATTGAAGATTATACGGAAGAATTTCATAATCTAAGTGCTAGGAACAATTTGGCCGAAAGTGATAGCCAACAAGTAGTTTGGTGTTGGAATACAGAAAGAAGCAGCGGAAGAAAACTGGATCATTAAGCATTCTAATTCCTTAATTTTGAAATTAAAATAAGTATGTTCATAAGTAATTAAGAAGGTTTCAACACATACCTTTGAAGATCCTCTAATGCAAGCTGCTCCTCACAAATCCTCAACTCCAAAACTTCAGTGAACCAGCAAGAGATCTTCTCTACTATTCTCAGCTTTGAACTTGAGTGGTGGAAATCACAAATGGAGTGAATTTGTGAAGGAAATATAATGGGTTTTAGGTGAGGAAGAAGAACTCAACAGGAACAAAATTTTCCAGCAACTTCAGCCCTCTATTCTGCCAAATTAGAGTGTTTTTATTCTTCAACTATATGTAGGCATGATTGAATTCAGTTAAAGACACCTCAAACTTGAAGATTGAATGGGATAGATGTGTGAATTATAGAGTTTCGCCTACTTAGTTGGTGAAACATTGGATTTTTCCACTAAGTGAAGAATCCCAATTTTCAAATACAACTTGAAAGTTAATTTCAATTAATTCAAAATTAATTAAAATTTCAGAATTCAATTTCTCAAATTGAATTATATTTGAAAAATAATTTGATATTAATTAATTAAACTAATTTAATTAATTAAATAATAATTTAATATAAAATATTAAATTAATCATACACCTAATTTTAAACATGAATCCTATTCATGTAATTAATATTTAAATTAGTATTTAAATACTATAAACTGTCCAATTTTGTTTAATTTCAATAAATTAAATGTTAATTAATTATATCAAATATAATTATATAAACCATAATTTGAATTTGAACTATTCAAATTCAAACCCTAAATTCAATTTGAATATTTCAAACTGATATCATTCCAAATTCATTCAATTTATTAATTCAAGGTGTTCATGTTTTACGAGCTAGTAGAAGGACTTTATGGACCTATATATCATGAGCTCCAACGGTTTGAGATTAATTGACTAAAACTCTTTAGATCGTTAACTGTCGAGTCACACCACTATTGCTCGATAGTTGCACTCTCCTCACTGTAGATATATTTGTGTCCACTTGATTTAACCATAATTAGTAAGTCGACCCTTCACAAGTTATTCACAATAACGGCTGGGTCAAATGTTGTTTTACCCCCGAAATTACGTCTTGCTCCTTAAGTTCCACTGATCTTCTAATGAATAATTGGTTTGTGATCTAATCACTAAACCAGATCCCTCTCTGGCCAATGAGACGGGTGAGGCCCCTTGTTCAAGACCTGGATTCAGCACTTAAGAGAACAACCTTCCTCCTATCCTTTAAATCGGGTAGGTGTGAATTCCATTTTGCTGAACTATGTCTCCAACTATCTATCTGATTTTATCCCCAAAATGGGAGGCTTGTTGAGTAGTGATGTTGGACTACTCTCACCTATGCAGATCAAAGGATAATCCCGAATAAACAGAAGTTCATAGTTAGCTCAGAATTAAGATCGAGTTACCTAGGTCATCTAAACAAAATAGTCAGTCTTAAACAGTAAACAACATTATAAAGTAAGAGTGACTTATTTCTTAGTCCGATCTTATGCAAACTCATTGCATAGAACGCCCCAACTCCTCATGTCAATACATGAACGAATCAGGATCACTTCGTTTGTAGCATCTTACAATAAATTGTAACAACTACAGGGTAGGCCGCATTCAATAGTGTTACCAGAATAAGGCACCCAGCCTTATTCATATACTATAGATCATTTTGATTATTTACTCGAACGTGATCCACTTTTATGTCTCCATATAAAGTTCAAGTATTCATATATTAGCCATAGATCTTAGTTTATTGGATTTAGTCTTTACAAGTGCAATTTACAAATTCAATAACAACTTTATTGAAGAAGTGTTAAATAACTTCTTTATTGATAATAGAAAATGTTTAACTCTACAAACTGCGAGTTTTAGGACATACAACCCAACACTTGGTTCATTGATGGCTTGAGATAAGACATCAAGGAAAAATTACATTTACAACCTCTATCTTCTTTGGTAGAAGCAGTATCTGTGGCATCTACAATCAAGGAAGATGAAACATTAAAACAAAAATGATGGGCTGGCCGAAGAAGCAATTGGAATAGAAATTCAAAATCAACCAATAAATCCATGGCAGAAACTTAAAAGAGGCAATCTAGTGAAGTACCTACCAAAAACAAGGGGAAAAATGTTGAATCTTAGGGAAGTCCTTCTACTTTTTTTTTTCCCTAGAAATAACTATAATCCTATTAGACCTAAACTTGGCAAATGTTTTAGGTGTGATCAAATGGGACACCTTTCTAATGATTGTCCCTAAAGGAAGAACCTCACAATTCAAGAAGAACATGAAGATGAAGAAGATGAGAACTACTCTGAGGAAGACATCAATATGGCCCAACCAGATGAGGGAGACATTCTTTTTTGTGTAATCCAAAAGGTCTTCTTTGTTAGGAATGTCCTAGAACTCGCAGTTTGTATTAAACATTCTATTTATCAATAATAATGACTTGTTGATTTTGCATCTTATTATAGAAATCCAATACACATATCCATGATTATAGTCTGAATACTGTAACTTTATGTAGTGACATAAACAGGATCAAGTTGATAGTATATAGCCTAAATGGTCTAATAAGTATATGGATGAAATTGGGTATAATATTCTGGTAACACTATTGGATGTGGCCCACTCTGTAGTTATTACAAGAAGTTGTAAAGTGCTACAAACGATGTGATCCACAAATCGTTCATGCTAAGACATGTGAGTGGGGGCATCCTATGCAATGAGTTTTGATGCGTTGATTTATCATGCGATGAAAGGATGTATGGATGCGATGATCATGCAAGTTTTCCTAACAAAGCCCAAGTATAAGCCTTTTTAGGGTCCTGGTAAGTCCAAGGTCGAACGTAGGGATTACTAAATAGATATGCGACATACTCTTTGATCTTATTGCGATGGTGATTAAGAAGTAGATGGTGATTTAACTTTGATCTTTTAATGTGATGGAATTAAATGCACATCGATGAAAGGGTGGTTTTGTAACAAATATGCGATAAAAGGGATTGAGAAGAGGTTTTGCTAGCATTTCTTAAGATATTGTACAAGTCATGTGATCATGCGATACACAAATATTAAGCACTATATTTCTCAATGCTTAATGACACATTTCCTATGTCTAGGATGCATGCGATGTGTATGGAATGTAGCAGATAGAACTTATTTCTAAGTCTCTACTCTTGCTTATGCGATCTAATCTGACTCTCTCAAGCCTAGATTCTTTCCTTAGACTACTCTTTCAAGTACTCCAAATGATGAGTGAAGCATACATAAGACAAGATGATCACATAAATTGCATAGCTTAAGTCATGCTAGCTAAGTACTTCTCAACCCATTAACAAATTTAGCTACTCATGTATGGTGTGAAGAGACTGAACATAAATTGAAATGAAGTTCCCATTCTTGCAAATAAAGTGTTTAAGTACAAAACAATAAATGGGGTAAGTATCAAGTCAGATAAGCAATGTCTTGCTTCCTCTAGTGTTTACACTACTCTTATCACTTCAATTCTTTCCCAAGTTGTAAACTCTTGCTCTCGCAAGGGTTTGGTGTCTCTCCTCCGTGCTGTTTTCGTCAGTCTCTCGACCTCTCTAAAAATTAAGTTCTTCTCAAGAATTCCCTTCCCTTTGCTTCGCCTCGTCCCCCTTAGAAGTCCTCCTGGTTTGGTAGCATTGGGTATTTATAGCCTTTCAGACAAAACAATTCTTCTCTAATGATTGTGTGGATGGGCAACATTAATTTCCATACCCTGTTGTGCCGTCTGATAGTCACCGGAAGTTCAACGTATTTGCAATGGTATGGTCTTCAACGGCCATCAATTGAATTTCTGAGTTGACCGTTATCAACTTTACGTCCCATCATGTTTTATTACATTAGGCTACCGCCTTTATGTATGGTCATCACGCGATCATCTTTGAGGTAACCTTGGATCGCAAACTCAAAACGAACTATCGCATTGTTCCTGCACAAAATAACTCAATTTAACTGCTTTTATGCGATGAGCTTTAGCGATCACAATTTTTCGTTTAGTTTGGCACATTCAATCGTAATATTGCCTATTCACCATCACTTTCTCCCATTGTTTTAATAATTTGAGCTTTAATAACTTGTATTTCTACCAGTTATCATACCCCTAAATTTAAAACAATGCTTGCCCTCAAGCATAAACTAAATATTTCTCAAAATTTCAATCACCTTTACCCTGCCTACGCTTCTCATGATGCCTTATTCAAACCGCTGAACCGTAGTCATTATTAATTTCTATCCAAATCTCTTTCTAAAGTATTTCTAACCTTTAGGGATCGCGATCTTAATCTTCAAAAAAAGAAAAAAAAAATCTTTACTCATTTCCTAAGACATTGCATGATTTATTTCAAATTGTATCAAATCGGGGTGTTCAAGTGGTTTTGGCCTTCGCATGATTCAGATATTAGGTTTGTGATCTTGCGCTGATCCAAGTGCCGCAGCCTTTGTTTTGGCTTGCCCCACGGATGTCATGCGGACATTCAACTATGAGCGAGGCGCTCTTTTCAGTCAAAACTCATACCATCTTTTTATTTGGCAGTGGAGTTGCGATCACTTAGCTTCTGCGTTGATCACGATTCCCACCTTCGTTTTGGCTTGCTCCCACGGGTGTCATGCAGACATCCAACTACGAGTAGGATCCAATCTCAACGTTATATATATATATATATATATATATATATATAATTATATATATATATATATTAAATTGAATAGAAATTCTATCAAGGCTGAAAAATAACTCCTTCAAATTTAAAACGCAACAATGTCCTCATTGCTGAAAACGAAATAATTCATGAAATGCTTTGTGAATCGAATGTCTTGAAATTAATTTGACGCTAGTTCATGCGATAAGAAAAGAGGCATATATTTCATCATTAAAGTCATAATGGGTAAAGGTGAATGCGGCGACCAAATAAAGCAATCAAAAATTTAGAATTGAGCCAAATGAGAGAGAATATGATAATAGAATTCAACAATATTAAATTGAAACTGAGAAGTACAAAAATCGAAATAAGATGAGGCAAGGAAAGACACAACCCCATTTAATTTTCGCCCGCATCATTTTGATTGCAATAAACGATTGTGATGGAGTGATGCGACGGGCTTAAAACACGTGATCAGTTGAGATTTTGAAAGATAGTATGAAGAAAAGAGTTGACAATCATAAAAAGTAATAATTATGTAGAAAGTAAAATAGATTCTTGAAAGAAAAACAAAAAGGATACCCAAAAGGATATACATCGTCCCCGATGAATGTATGCCGCTTATCATTGTAGGGACTAAGTGTTTCTTCTTTATTCTGGCTTACCCAAGTCAATGGAGGCTTTCTTGCATTGGAAATCCCCTCCATGATACAACTTTACTCTTTGTCCATTCACTTTAAATGCGTTGGTCCTATCTTCGTTGGTCAATTCCACTGCTTCATACGGGAATACTTCCTTGATTATGGAAGGCTCGGACCAACGCGACTTTAGTTTTCTAGGAAAGAGACGTAGCCTAGAGTTGAACAACAATACCCTTTGACCTGCCTTGAGGTTTTTCTCGCAAAGACGCTTATCATGCCATCGCTTGGTGCGTTCTTTGTAAATTTTTTAATTTTCATATGCTTGTAATCTCCACTCGTCCAGCTCTAGTAGTTGAAGTTTTCTCTCTTCTCCTGCAGCCTTAAGATCAAAGTTAAGTTTCTTAACTACCTACATCCCCTTATATTCCAGTTCCAACGATAGATGACAAGCCTTTCCAGACACCAATGCATATGGTAACATGCCTATGGGTGTCTTATAAGTAGTTCGATATGCCCACAAGCCATCATCTAGTTTCATGGCCTAATCCTTTCGCGATAGGTTCACCACCTTCTCTAAGATTGACTTGATTTCTCTGTTAGAAACCTCTGCTTGTCCATTTATTTGGGGGTGATACGCGGTGGCGATCTTATGATGGACATTATATTTAATCAACAGTTTACTAACAATGCGATTCATAAAGTAGGGCCCTTCGTCATTTATTATGGCACGTGGGGTGCCAAAACAAGTGAAGATGTTTTTCTGCAAGAACTTAGAGACTGTTGCCACATCATTTGTAATGCATGAAACAGCTTCAATTCATTTGGAAACATAGTCGACAACCAATAAAATGTATTTATGACCATTTGATGATGGAAATAGTCCCATGAAATCTATTCCACAGACGTCGAATAGCTCTACCTCCAAAATGATGTTCATTGGCATCACATTTTTTTTTCTTTCTAAAATGCTCCCAGTGCGTTGGCACTTATCGCATTTCATGGAGTATTCTCGTGCATCTTTAAACAAAGTGGGCCAGTAATACCCACATTGAAAAACTTTCGCTACTGTGCGCTGTCTGCCGAAATGCCCTCCATAGGTAATTCATGATATTGAAACAATATGCGATGGAAAGCAGTTTCTGGAACACAGAGTCTCAATATTTGGTATGGTCCCCTTTTGTAGAGATTTTGATCGTTTCAGTAGTAAAATTTGCATTCATGTATGAGCCTTTTCTTTTGATGGGATGTGTAGTTTTCAGGGAATTATTTGCAGACCAAGAAGTTGACAATATCCGCATACCAGGGTAGTTCTTTAATCTTAAGCAACTGCTCATCAGGAAATGAGGTGTTCATCTCCAACTAGATACGATCCACTTCTGGATTTTCTAATCGTGATAAATGGTCAGCGACCTTGTTCTCTGTTCCCTTTTGGTCGATTATTTCCATATTAATTTCTTGGAGTAAGAGAACCCATCGAATTAGTCTAGGCTTCACATCTTTTTTTGTCATCAAATATCTTATCGCAGAATGGTCTGTGTGGACAATCACTTTTGACCCGAACAAATAAGGTATGAATTTCTCAATTGCAAAAATCACCGCTAAAAGTTCCTTCTCAGTGGTGGTGTAATTCGCCTGTGTGGAGTTTAGCGTTCTGTTAGCATATGTGATGGGGTGTAACATTGTCTTCACTTTTTGTGCCAAGACTGCCCCCATCGCGTATCCGTTGGCATCGTACATCAGTTTCTTACGAACAACCTGTGAAGGATCGACTTACTGATTATGGTTATAAAGTGGACATTATATATCTACAGTGAGGGGAGTTCGACTATGGGCTATAGTGGAGTGTCCCATTAGTTAACGAATGGGGGTTAGATCGGACTAATGAGTTTAGCCGATTAATCTCGAATCGTTGGAGCCCATGATCTGTAGGTCTGTGAGGTCCCCCTATAGCTCGTAAATGGTTAAGCTTTACTGTAGCTTGAGAAATTAATTTGAAACGTTCAAATTAAATGGAATTAGGAGAATATATATTTAAATATGATTTAAATATATGAAGACGATTATTGTGCAAAAATTTATTTAATATTTGTTATTAAATGAATTAATATTTTAAATTAATTTATGAAATTAATTTTAGAAAATGATTTTTCAGTTATTAAAATCAAAGTTGGATATTGAAATCAAGATTTTGGTTTTAAAAGAAAAATGGGGAAAATCGATTTGCATGCACAAAATAGAAAAACTTGATTTTCCAATATCATCTTCTTCATGCTCACATAAAACCCACTTCCTCCTCTTCATTAAAGCTCCAAGCATGAGTTGTAAGCCATGCATATCTCTTCTTTGCATGTTCATCCAATAAATAAAGAAGATTAGAGTGAATTGGAGTCATGCAATACACAGAAATTTTGAGAGAAGATTTCAGTAGGAAGAAAGGGTTCTTTGAAGTGTGTTGCTGTGAGCTTTTCTCTGTTCTTCATTGTTTCAAGCTGTTCTTGAGTCCCACAACTTGGTTTAAAGCTCCAAGAGGATAGTGAAGAAGATCTTGAGGTGGTTCACGGTGATCTTTGGTGAAGACTGATTCTGATTAATCAAGTTCTTGAAGAAACTACAAAGGTATGATCTAAAACCCTCTTGTTTAGGTGAACATGCTTTAGTTTCTGCCAAAATTAGTGAATTTGAATGCTTATGGATCCTTGATACTTCCACTGCATGTTTTCTTACTCTAACATTCTTGACTTTGGTAATAGAAACAAATTCTCAAGGGCATGCGTTGTTTAGAACCTGTTGTACCATCAATAGGAAGGTGTGCAACGTTATCATTGATAGTGGTAGCTCAGAAAACATGGTGTCTAAGAAACTTGTACACCTCCTTAAGCTAAAAGTTGACCTCCATCCAAGCTCCTATAAAGTAGGATGGATTATAAAGGGGGGAGAGCTTGTTGTTAATGAACTTTATACGGTTCCATGGTCAATTAGAACACATTACAAATCAAATCATATGTGATGTCCTAGAAATGGATGCTTATCACATTCTACTTGGAAGACCTTGGCAATATGATAACCATACCAAACATAATGGTAATTGATAGCTTGTAGAAATATGAGCTATTGTAGCTTTAAGTAATATATTATAACTCTTATATTTATATAATGCATGAGCATGCTTTAAGTAATTTAATCATGCATACTAATATATTATAACACTTATAATATAAAGATGATGCATGAAAAAATGCATAACCTATGGTGGGTTTTAAAACTATATGATATATATTATGATATATAAAATAATCATACATCACATGCACATTTAATAAAAGTTGATGGACCGGGATAATTTGTCTAAAAAACGGAAAAGAAATGCTAAACTATTACAAAAGTTGGAGTCAATCGGTTCAAACAGGTGAACCGGGTCTTGAACCGCCCACCTTGAAGCTTCTCACTTGATCGTGTAGTAAATCCTTTGATCGTCGAGTAACGCACATCCAGTATAAATGATAACGGGTAGAAATGCACGTTATCATAATACTAAGTTCTTAAACAATGTTGGATTGCATTGATGAAATATGTTAAATTGCGTCCATTAAGCATAAATTCTATAATATTGCGGTCACATGCGTCCAACGCATTAGAGCAGTTGATCTTTACATTTTTGTGCAGAAAATGCGTTAACACAATGCAGAGATTGCAATCATAGGAATACATTGGTCGAGCGCAACTTCACCGCACGACTTTGCGTTGATCGTGCTCGCAAACATTTGCCCAAGAAGAATCACCGCAAATTGGTCAGCACAATATGGTAGGCGCATCTGGCTGATAGGATAATTAAGAGCGATGGGACGAAAAGCTGATGACAGTTGAATCCAAATTAAGTTGATAGCCGATAACGGTTACAAAGTACATTCAGCTTTATCGGTAACAATCATCCGGCGCGTCAATCAGGAATTAAAGTTGTCCCATCTGTACAACCAAGAGAGAGAAGCTGCCTTTCACCTTTGATGCCTATAAATACCAAGTTCAATCTTCAGAAAAGGGGTTGATCAGTTAACGAATTCATTAGTGCTCTATTCATAGTTTTCTTTTCTATTTTACGGTGGAGCAAGAGAGAAGTGGTGACGCCGGAGATCGCCCAAGGCAGCTCAAGAGAGAACCTTGGGGCATAAAAGCAGAGAGCGGGCCAACTCTCGCGAGAGCAAGAATATCTTTAGAGCATGAGTAGAAACAGTGTAAATGCCTGGCAGCATAAACGACTGGCAGCAAGAAATTGCTACTAGGCTCTTTACTATACTTGCATTGTTATTTTGTACTTCATCTCATATCGATTCAATGAAAGTTCTATTTCTACATATGCTCACTCTCTTAATATGCATGATTAGCTAAACTAGTTGAATGGGTTGAGAAGAACTAAGCTAACATGACCTAGAAAGTTCGTCTCTTGCGATTGTCTTGTTGTATGTTGTGCAAAATACCTTTAAAGTTACTCGAGAGAGAATCTAAAGAAAGAATCTGAACTCGAAAGAGCAATATTAGGTTTGCATAAACAAGAGATAGGGACTTAGAGATAAGCTCTGTTTGTCAACTTGCATCGCATGCATCCTAGGAATGGGATTGATATTATGTGGTCGCATATTTGTGTGAATGTCATGTTGTCATCGCATAAATAGAGATAGAGGTTTATGTGTAAATCCTGTAGACTTATCGCATATTTATCGCATGCGTTCTAGCCTTAGAAGCCGTAGCATTCACGCCGAGATGTGGTTTACTATTGTATGCATGTTGCATGATCGCAAAGCATGGACGCATTCTAGGGAGTGTTAGCTAAAACTTTTCTCAACCCGTTCACTACATGTTCATCGTATTTCCCGTTTACCAACTCTTTTCAAACTCTGCCGCATTCATTATTTATTTTCATCAATGCAAACAACAAATCCAACGATTTATTCATTTAACTGGTTACCGCAAGTTTTCATAAAAATCACCAACGCAACTATTTTCACAGGTCCCTATGTTCGACCCTGGACTTACCAGGAAACTCAGAGGAATTTACACTTGAATTCCGCTGGGGAAACTTGAGTGCACAACGCAATCCACCAACGCATATCATCCATATTTTCATTCATAAAAATAATGCATCAATAAACAATCGTGTAGCAATGATCGTGTGGCTTAGGACTATGCAATGAGCATGAAAGTCCACGTGATCGTGCAGTGCGCTTCGAGTAACGCATGCCATGAGATCATGTAGCTAACGACTATGCGATGAGCATGATAGTCTACGCGATCGAAAAGCAAGCTCCGAGTATCATATACTATGTGATCATGTAGCTATTGACTATGCGATGAGCATGATAGCCTACATGATCGTTTAGTGCGCATGCCTTGCGTCAAGTATCAAAACTATGCGATCTTTACCCTCGATCGTCTACGCGATCATGTAGCCAACACAACATGATCGAGTAAACACTTTACACGATCGCGTAGCATTAGCTATGTGATCGTTTAACAAATATTACACGATCAAATAGAACAATTCTACACGAACGCATAGCCAAATCTAAACGATTGTCTAGCTTAAGCTACACGATGTGACCATCATTTCGTCTTCTCCATTGAAGCGAACTGCAACTCTTTGCGTCTGAAGCTTTTTCACAAACGACTCATAGACACAAATGAATACATACTCGATTGGAAGAAATTATGCGCAAAAACGCAGGGGCCCTTACAATTAACTTTTGTAAAAGTCAAACGAAAGCACTAAATAGAGACAACTATCCTGTAAACATCCATCAACAACATCCATAAACATTTAACACTTAAACGCATTACATAAACTTAAAATCCACCAAATCATAAACGAAATTCAATACAACAAATGGAATTTGGAAATTAGAACACAACCTGACTCTGATACCAATTGAAAACCTTTAAGCGGAAGCAGATTTTCCAAATCCCATTATGATTGAACACATACATATACAGTTATACAAAAGAAAATTATGCATAAATCTTAAATTACAGCATGCTTTGAAATAAAAACAAAGGATCAAGAGATTATACCTTTGAAGAATCCTTCTGCAAGTAATCCCTGGACCGTACTCGTTCACGAACGCGTCGAACAACTCAAACACTCCTCAAACAAGCAGCGAACAACAACTCGATCCTCGAACCAAACGGGACACTACCACTTGATGACCTTGGTATTCTCGGTGTGAGAATCAAAGAGTGGTAGGCTTTGGCTAATTTTGTTAGAGGGAAAGTTTAGAGTTTGAGGAGGAAGACGATCGAGTAGACGAACAACACTATTGTGTAAACGAATGTCCCTCGCATAGACAAGTCTCTCGATTGTGTAGATAATAAGGCCACCGTATAGTCTCTCAAGCAATCGTGTAGATACTCGATTGTTAATCTTTTGTCAGTCTCTTGTATGGAATAATTAGAAAACCATTTTCATTTTATCCCAAATTTTCCATAAAACTAAATAACTACCCACTAAGGGTGGTTATGGAGAAAAAGGTGTTAAGTATCTAATAATTAATAAATATAAATATAATATGATAAGTAAATATAAATAAATAAGATAACTAACTTATCATATTATATTTATAACCTATAGTTTTAATATTGCATCATATACAATATATAAACCATAGTTCTTTTTTCTCTATTTTGTGGCATTTAATATAAATCATATTTATATTAAATTTAATAACTATGAATCTTATTCATAGAAAATTTATTTGAATCCTATTCAAATATTAGTTCCTCCCATTAATCAATAATGTATCAAATACATTATATCAATTATATCATATATAATTGAATTAAGTTAATTATATCATATATAATCAAATTTCCTCTTATTAATTTGAACATTTCAACTTAACCCAAAAACTGATTCTCAACTTAAATCCATTGAGCTACCAAGGGGACCTTATGAACCTGTAGCTTGAAGCTCCAACGGTACGTGAATAACTTATTAAACTCTTTAATCACATTATCCACCGTCCCTTAAATGCCTAGCACTCCACTAAAGATTGACAGCTGAACTTTTCTCACTACAAATATATTTTTGTGTCCATTGGATATAACCAATCAACAGTACGATGACCCTTTACAAATCGCTCGTAAGTACAACTGAGCCAAATTACAATTTTGCCCCTGTAGTTACATCTAAATCCTTAAGTACCACTGATCCCTCTAATGAACAATAGATCATAGTCTCACTATGACTAAACCCTCTCGGGCCAATAGAGGGTGTGGCGTTGCATTGTTCAAGACCCGGAATCAGCCTTTAAGGGAGCAATTTATCTACTTACCCCTGCTTCAGGGAAGGAGTGAATTTCATCTTGTGTAGCTTAGTTCCTAGCTCCTAAATCAGAAGAACCCCCAAAATGGTAGGCTTGTCGAGTCAGTAGTCTAGCCACTCTCACCCATGCAAATCAAAGGACTGCCTTTATAGGCAGAAGTTTAAAACTCACTTAGAATTAAGGTCATGTTACCTATGGTTATCCTATTGCAATGAAAGTTTCTATTATGAACGACATTATATAACGAGACTAAACATTTCTTGGTCCGGTCTTATACACACTCTTTTGTATAGAATATCCCCGCTCGCATGTCTAATACATGAATGATGAGGATTATATCATTTGTAGCACTTTAAAACATTTGTAACACCTACAAAATGGGCCATACTCGTAGTGTCACCAAGATAAGATATCCAACCTTATCCATATACTACAGACTATTTAGGTAGGTTATCACTTAAAACACGATCCACTTGTATGTCTCCACATACATTTTTAAGTTACAACCATAACCATGGATCTTAGTTTATTAGTTTGTGGTTAATGCAACTAAAATATCATATATTTCATAGATAGAAGTGAATAAAATATCATATATTATAAATCACAGAAACGTTTGTTCATAAAATATTTACAAACTATAGGACCCTACGAGATTTAGGGCATCAATCCTAACATCTAGAGATAGGAATAATCTTATGCTCAACGCTTGTGTTAAAAGGATATAAGCGCCGACCACCGAGAGGTGTGCAATGCGTTAGTGTGGCGAGCTGGAATTACCCTTTCAACCAAACTTAAGGATTTGGTGGTATCTCCTCCATAACTCAACTTCTCCATGCATCTCATTATGTGTTAACAGTTGATGCAGGTCTACCGATTCTCATAGTCAAACTTCAAATGTCCAGTCTATTTAGCTAGTAGTAGGAGTAGCACATAATAATCAATTTCTTTCTTTTTATTTTTATTCTCCGCCTCAAACATATTACTTTACAATCATCTTTTAGTTGCAAGTCCCCGTGTTCAACCTCAAATAATCCCAAGAAACTTGTGATCTCGTTATACTTGGCGAGAGAGCAAGAAAACTTGTGACAGGAATGCATGATCATCGCATACACGATTAACGCATACTGCATATTCTTCAGACCAATGCATGATCATCGCATGACCATCAACACATACCTGTTAACACATATCAAATAGAATAATTTATCCTCAACAGTAATACCACCACATATAAGTTTGAATGGATGGGTAAAACAGTGATCCTTGTGCCTATTGATTTGAAAACTCCTAAAAGTAAACATACCATCAAGGAGAAGCATAAGAGAAACTTATTTTTCTATCATGCCTTATAAACAAGCTTAGGCAAATGCAAACACATTCAAACTAGCTTTATTTGTCCATATTAAATCTGAGGCCTTATTACCAACCCCTATGGACAGCAAGGTGCATAACCTTTTAAACAAGTTTCCCTCCATTACTAAGGTCCCAAGTGACCTACCTCCACTCCAAGACATCCAACATAACATAGATTTCATCCCTGGATCTTCTTTACCCCACTTGCCCCACTACCAAATGAGCCTTAGTGAGTATCAAGCCCTCTGAGCCATTAGAAGATCTTTATGTCACACCCCCTCCAGACTACCCTCTTAACCTGGAAGTAGATATGACTGCAGTAGTTACCAACCCTTTTGTTGGCACTTACTACCTTCTAACCTACTTAGTCTGTCTAGAAACCCTGATAACGTCAAACATGTATATAGTACTCAATGACCTACTCTCACAACCATCAAGGTCTCATACATAAGTAACATAAACAGAGTGAAATTAATAGAAGAACTTCAGGGCCTCAACTCATAACCTAGTCCCTATATGCACAAAACATGTGTACAAATAATTACAGACAAACACCTAAATGGTTCAGAAACTAGAGTCCTTGTTCTTGAGTGGCGGAGCAGCAACAGAGTTATCTTTTTGGGAGTTGATCACTACCTGGGGAAAAGAAACATGTAAAACGAGGTGAGCTACTAGCCCAGTGAGTGACTTAATAAAACATAGTTCTCATGCTTCTAACTGTACTAGGAAAAAATATACTGAAATATAAATTCTTTCCAAGCAACTAAACATGAAAAACTTTTATCATAACATAACTGGTCATATAGCTGAAAACTGATTCTTAGTTGAGAGTGAACACTTTTGCTTAACTTTCAACATCTAGCCTTAGTCGAGAGAGAACCCTTTTGCTCGATCCCTTGATGTCAAACTACCAACGTGCATGTGGTTATAACTAAGTATCGTCATATGTTACGTACTACTGCTCAGATACCTTTTCTAAGTCCTTTAATATCGAGCTTGATGTATCAAAATCTCTTTTACTGAATCATGTAAGCTTAAATCATAATAACATGAGCTAAGTTCAACATTCAAGCTTAAAACATAACTACCAACACATGCCTCATGTTCTTGAAATAGTTTCTAACTAAAACATGTTATAAAGCTTCACTTTGAAGAGTTGGTATGCATTTGAAAACATCATACTTTATGACTTCTTTAACTAGCATGCGTTGAAATCGTAAATTCATACATTTGCGTGGAAAAATCTTTGTAAAATAACTTAGCATGAGATTAATCTTTCCTTTGAAACATGAATTTCTAAAAACATAAAAAACATTTAGTCACTCACGACTTTTGGAAACTTCTTTGTGGATGATAAGCTTCCTCTATTGGTGTCTGATAGCTTGTAGAAATACAAGCTATTGTAGCCCTTTACTTAGAATTATGAGGGCTAATAAGCAGAATATGCGTTGATAATACTAAGAATTTATGTGAAAAGTGAGCTTGCGTCAATCAACACCAAAAATCCTCACTAACCCTATACCATGCATTATCCACGTCAAAGTGTCCATTTTTGCAGATATTACAGGAATTGATCGCATGCTCGGTACCAGACCACCATTGTCATAAAGATTAGTTCGCCACATGGAATGTTGCATCCACAGAATGATAATCGTGATAAAAGACTGCTCGCAAGGTAGATGGAATGCATTGGCAATTCAGGAGAAATAAGCTCGAACGCATACCTTGGGAGTATCAACAAGATAAGATGATGTTAACATTGCCCATACCACAAAAAAGGTAGAAGTGAGGCAGAACACAATCATGAACGCTGTCGGCATTTAAGCTCTATAAATAGCACCTTGGATCTTCACTTCAAGGCATTCGAGTTTCTGCCTTAGGGCGGATCCTTGCGATCACAGATGAGAGCATGAGCAAGATTTTCTTTGAGGATTCTTCACCTCCACAACCCATTTCGAGTGACGACCGGAGTTTTCATCAGAGATGGAGCTCGAGAAAGACTTCTCCATCATCCATCCATGGTGCCACCAGCAGACTTGATGCATTTCGGATGAAAAGTAAAAGATTGTTTTCATCTAGCCTTCCATTTCTCCTCTCGTCTCTGTATTGTATTACATTTTGGCTTCAGACATTAATACATTTTGTAATCAATACATATCTTAATTCCTTCAACGACATTTTATTCATCTTCTTCATCTTTGTCATCGTTTACCTTCGTTGTTTAGTTATTAAAGGTGGTCGAATACTCAATCGTGTAGCCTAGAGATAGAACGCATGTAGTAACCCACTGAGAGGTGTGCGTTATGCGAGTATAGTGAGTTAATCCTCTTCGCTTGGTGTGAGGCTGTAGAAACACTTGTCTATGGGCTGTTGCAATGCTTGTCTATGAACTGATTAGCCGTAACTAATGACCTGAGAGGGTGAGTAGTGGAACACACTAAGGCAAAGTATGCATTATTCCTAGAAATAGGCACGATCTTATGCTCGACGCAATCATGCATTATAGAGATATAAGCATGCAGCTAAACAACGAGAGGTACGCGATGTGTTAGTGTGGCGAGCTGGGATTACTCGAGTGACTTAATATAATAAACATTATTAAGCGTTAACGCTTCCTGCATCTCTATCAATTCTCATAGTTATACTTCCATTGCTCAATCTGTTTACTTAGAAGTAGGAGTAGCGCATAATCCTTTAACTTTTATCTTTTCACTTTTATTCATCGGCTCAAACGCATTACTTCACAAATAGCATTGAGTTACAAGTCCCTATGTTCGACGTCAGATCATCCTGAGAAACTTGCGTTCTTGTTATGCTTGGCGAGAAAGCGAGAAAACTCGAGCTACTAACTTGTTCAACTCAAGCAGCTGCCTGCCTGTTCAAAGAATTCAATATTCAATTTACTCGTTAAATAACTCATTTTTCAGAGCTTTTCTCAAGAAACTTTCTTCTACAAACTTGTTCAAAAATGTCTCAAGATACTTACCTTAAATGTTGAGCTCATAATTATTTGTGGTTTGGCCAGAAACTTCAAAACTTTAGCACTGGCCCTGGATTACTCGAGAGCTCGACCTTCTTGCCTTTTCTTCAAATTCTCAGCCAGTTCCCGTTAGTTTCTTCTTTCAGCAACCCTCCACCATCAACTAGACTTCTTTAGCTTTCAGATGGCTTTATAATCTCCTCAAAAGCTTGAGTAATTTACTCAAAATAGATTCTTGAAGTCAGCTTTTCCTTTTATACTTGAATCTGCCAGCCATGCATCCTTAATAAGCTACCACATCAACCATTTAGTGGCCTGATTCCACTAAACCAACACAGTTGGCTTTTTAATAGGTGGTTAATGCTAATTAGCTTCCCTTTCTATCAACGCAAACCTTGCCATCAGCTAGCCTCAACGCACAATAGCCCTCACTCGCATGCCATACTGTTAGGGCCAACGCTTGTGCCATCTCATGCCTCACTCAACACCATCAAATCATCTAGTTTTTAACCTGGCAAGGTTGACCAATGCAACGCCTCATCGTAAGCCTTGATCATTGAACCACTCCTAGCTAGCACCTAAGCCAACGGCTAAGGCTTTGCCTTGTCGCACGCCCACATCGCATTCTAACCTCCAAGGCATCCTTGCCAATGCGCGCTGCCTTCAATGCACATGCTCACGGCTATCGCTCATTGCCTTCAACGCACATGCTCACGGCTATCGCTCAGTTGTGGTTGTAGCGTGGCAGACCTTGACCTTAGCAGCACCCTGGAACTCCGCTCTTTCACTATTAGGAAGAAAACATAGAAGAAAAGAATGAGTTTCATGAAGCCTAGTGAGTGACTTTAATTAAAACATAAATCTCATGCTTGAACTGGAAACTGAAACTGAAAACTGGCCAAGCAAACATTCGTGCATAACATATAAACATAAAATTTCTAGAATATAGCTATTCTAATCCTTAGTTGAGAAAGAACCCTTTTGTTCGATTCCCCAACTGTAAACTTGGCCTTTACATAAAACCTTTTTAAAACATATCATAGCTGAAAACATAATTGAACTGATACTAGGCTAAGGTGTGGACCCTTTTGCCATCACCTTATCACTGATCTTCATGTGAGGGAGAGACTCTTTTGCTCAGCCCTCTATCCTAAACCTTTATTCTTGACATACGTGCACGTATAACTAACCTGGATTCTGACATACAGGATCATAACTAAAACTAAGCTCAGATACCTTCTTCTAGTACTTTAGTATTGAGCTGCTTATACATTATAAGAAAATACTTTCATAGAAAGGCTTACTGAAGAATGGTATCATAGAAGAGAACTTTGTTCCTAATGCATGCTCATAAGCATTAAAATCTCATTAACTGAATTCATACTTTATATCTTTATAATCTAGCATGCGTTAAGCTCGTCATAACTTTTAAGTAAATAATTCCATTAACAAGCTTACCAAAGTCAAATATCATAGCATAGAACAACTAACGCATGCCTCATATCACCTAGTGTTGGGTTTTATGTCCTAAGACTCGTGGTTTGTAAACAATAGTACTTATTCTTAAAATTCAATAAGTTTTTATTGAATAGATGTTTTGCTTATTAGAAATCCTATAAACCTAAAAGTCCCTTGACTATTAGATGAGTACTTGAACTTTATGTGGAGATATAAAAGTGGATCAGGTTCGAGTAAATAGTCAAAATGATCTATAGTATATGAATAAGATTGAGTGCCTTATTTTGGTAACACTATTGGATATGGCCTACTCTGTAGTTATTACAAAGAGTTGTAAAGTGCTACAAACCAAGTGATCCTAATTCATACATGTTATGACATGAGGAGTGGAGGCGTCCTGTGCAAATGAGTTTTGTACAAGATCGAAACACGAAACACGAAACTAGTCACTCTTACTTTATAACGCTATTTACTGTTTAAGACTGACTATTTCAAAGCAATGACCTAGGTAACTTGACCTTAATCTTAAGCTAACTATGAACTCCTGTTTGTTCGGGAATATCCTTTGATCTGCAAATGGTGAGAGTAGTCCAACAACACTGCTCAATAAGCCTCCCATTTTGGGGATAAGACTGGATGAATAGCTGGGGACATAGCCCTGTAAGATAGAATTCACTCCTACCCGATTAGGGTTAGTAGAGAGGTTGTTCCCTTTAAGTGCTGATTCTGGGTCTTGAACAAAAGGCCTCACCCTCTCATTGGCCTAAGAGGGACTCGATTTGTTGATTGGATCACAAATCAATTGTTCATTAGAGGATTAGTGAGACTTAAGGAACAAGAGGTAATTTCGGAGGTAAAACAGAGATTTGACCTAACTGTTATTACGAACAACCTGTGAAGGGTTAACTTACTAATCATGGTTATATCGAGTGGACATAATATATCAACAGTGAGGGAAGTTCAACTATGGGATTAATGGAGTGACCCATTAGTTAACGAATGGGGGTTAATTCGGTCTAATGAGTTTAGCCAATTAATCTCGGATCATTAGAGCCCATGATCTGTAGGTCTGCGAGGTCCCCTTACTAACTCGTAAATGGATTAGCTTTAGAGTAAAGTGATAAGTTAATTTGAAATGTTCAAATTAAAATTAAACGGAATTGGAGAATTAATATTTAAATATGATTTAAATATATGAAGGTGGAGTTTGTGTAAATTAATTTAATATTTGATATTAAATTAATTAGAATTATTTAAATTGTTTAGATAATTATTTATTAATTTTATTAAGAAAATTAATTTATGAAATTAATTTTGTAAAATTAATAATATTTTCATTTTTTTTATAAAATAAATTGATTTATGAAATCAATTTTGAAAAGTTGAAAAAGAAGAAAAACACAAAATGGAATTTGAGTTTTTCCATTATCATCTTCAAGTTACTCACACTAAACCTACCTTCTAAGACTTCAATTATTCCAAGCATGAGTTGCATCTCATGCAGCTATCTTCATTACATGATGGTCTGCAATATATTGAGGAGATTGGAGTAATTTTGAGGCAATGCAATTGGTAGAATTTTAGCTGAAAATTCGTGTGAAGAAGGTGTTCTTCAAATTGGGTTGTTGCTGTGAGTTTTTCTCCATATTCCCTTAATTCAAGCTTATTTTGAGTCCCACAACTCAATCTAGAGCATTAAGAGAATAGTAGGGAAGATCTTGAGATGGTCTACAACAAGATTCAGAGAGATTTGCACCTGGAATCAAGCTTTGAAGAAGTTCTACAAAGGTATGACTTGAAACTTATTTATTTCTGCAAAAGCATGCTTTAGTTTCTGCCATAATTAATGAATTAGAGTGCCTATCGATCCTTGTCACTTCCGCTGCATGCTGATATAATCCAACACCTAGTACATCATTACTTCAAATATATGTTAGAGATTCTCTTTTTAAAACTAGTATGCATTGGCATCCTTTTTAAAATTGGTTTGCTTGGAAAACTTGCTTTTAAAATAAGCTAGCATGAGAATAAACTTTAACTAAAACATTTCAACCATTTATAAAACGTTTATAGTCATTCACAACCTTGGTCAATCCTCCTAGGGTTGATAAGCTTCTCCTATTGATACACCCTAAGCACATAACAACATATTTTAGCTACTAGCTATGGTCTCCCTTTTGAGACTAACTTTCATACTTAAAACTCATAATCTTCCTCACATAATGACCTTACCTTCTAGCGCCAACCTTCCTAGGCATTTAACACCTAGAATAACTTTAGAAGTCAGGCTTGGCTAGGCGGCAACATATCTCACCATCGCCCACCATCAAGTGTCCATTGCATGTCCGAGGCGTTCCACAGGCTGCACACCAATGCCCAGCCTTGTTCTTAGATGTCCAAGCCTCTTATGATTACCTACTTAGCCCCATGCTTAACCTTCTATAGACTGGTGTTCATCTTAGCTTGTGCACACATGCAGACCATCGAGCTACCTGCTTATTCATCCCAAGCAGTTACCTGCTTGTTCACCATTTCTAGATTCAACTTATAATTTAAATAACTTAATTTTCAGACCTTTTCTCAACAATTTTCCTTCTACAAAATTGTTTAGAATTGACTTAACAGTTTACTTTAAAATTTGAGCTTAGAATTCTTCGTGATTTGGCTGAAATATTAAAAAATCTAAAACTAGCTCTGGATTACCCGAGAGCTTGACCTTTTTGTACTTCTTCAAATTTTTAGAAAGTTTCTAATGGTTTCTTTTTTCGGTAGCCTTCTTCCATTAACTAGACTTCTTTAGCTTTCAGATGACTTTAGAATCTCTTCAAATGCTCGAGTGGTTTGTTCAAAACAACTTTTTGAAGTCAATTTTCCCCTTTTTTTACTTGAATATGCCAGCCATTCATCCTTAATAGGCTACCACAACACCCACTTTGTGGGCTGACTCCACTAAAACGACACAATTGACCTTCCTAAATAGTGCTTAAGGCTGATCGCTCATGCAAACTCGATGCTCGACTGCATACTCGATGCAACGATCCTTTCCTTGCTCATGCATACTCGATGCACGATTCTTTCCTCACTCATGCATACTCGATGTACGATCCTTTCCTCACTCACGCATACTCGATGCACGATCCTTTCCTCACTCACGCATGGCCTTTACTCGATGCTCCATTCTTTCCTCGCTCATGCATGGCCTTTATTCGATGCTCGCCTAGTATTTACTCGATGCTCGACCACCATTTTCACGGCCAACACTTAGCTAAAATTTCTTTTTGCTAGGCTAACTTATAAACACCCGATAGCCAAGTCTCCAATACTTAAGCATTTTTCTTCTTTATTTCCTTATCCTTTACCCATTTCCCTACAATTCCACATTAACTCAAATATTAAACCCCTCCTTTTACTAATCTCAACAAATAACATACTTAAGTAGGGAAAGTAGAGTTCGGGTTTCACAAACATAAACTCATCCGAGAGCCAAGCTTTACAACTTAACCTTTCCTTCTTTACTTCCTTATTCCTCACCCATTTCCCTACAATTTGACAATAACTCATAAGTTAACCCATTTAACAAACAAACACATCAATGAACATATTTAAGTAGGGAAAGTAGGGCTTGGGTTTCACATTTAACATAAGAAACATATTCAACTTAGCCTTAGTCCTTGTGCTATCCTAGCTCTTTTAGCTCCTAAAAATGGTAGTTGCCGCTTATGCATAGATAGTCATGTGGTCAATAAGATAACAATCACATATAGATTTTAAATCCTAAGAATTTCGGACCTACTTGATCAATTAGCTGATGCAAAGGTATTTTCCAAGGTGGATCTACATAGTGGATACCACCAAATAAGAATTAGACCGGGGGTGAGTGGAAAGTCGCATTCAAAATTAACCAAGGACTATTTGAGTGGCTTGTAATGTCTTCGGGTTGTCAAATGCACCTATCATTTTTATGAGACTCATAAACCAAATAGTTTACCTTGCATCAACAAATTTGTGGTCATTTACTTCGATGACATCCTAATTTACAATAAGACTGTGAATGACCACCTAACACACCTCTAGGAAGTATTCTTTATCCTTGAATCTAATACTCTATACATTAATCCTAAGAAATGTGTCTTCTTATGCAGCAATATCAAATTCCTTGGCTTCATTATTGGACAAAAAGGTGTCCAAGCTTCTCCTAAAAAAACTGCAGCCATCAAAGAATGCCAATACCTACTTCGGTCAAAGAGGTTCAATCTTTCCTTGGTTTAACATCATTTTACCGCAAATTTTTTAAGCATTTTAGCTCCATAGTTTTCCCTTTAACTTATTGTCTAAAGAAAGGTAAATTTGCATGGTCTAAAGAGACTTTGAATAGTTTTAATGCTTTAAAAGACAAGCTAGCCAACCCACCGATTTTAGCTCTCCCAGATTTTACTAAATTATTTGAAGTAGAGTTCTATTGGCATAGGGGCTGTCCTCTCACAAAAATCCCATCCTTTAGAGTTTTTTAGTGAAAAGTTAAGTGAGGCTAGATAAAAGTGGTCCACCTATGAACAAGAACTTTATGCATTGGTCAGAGCCCTCCATCAATGGGAACATTATCTTATAGGCAGGAGTTTATTTTAATAACTGATCATCATTCCTTAAAATTCCTTCGTTCTAAAAAAAAACATAAATCAAATGCATGCTAGATGGATTGTTTTTATACAAAAATTCGATTTTATCATCAAGCATACCTTCGGAATCACTAACAAAGTGGATGATTCCTTGAATAGAAAGTCATCCCTCCTTACCTCGCTTCAAAGTAAAATTATTGCCTTTGACCACCTATCAAATTGTTTTGAGAATGATCCTGATTTCCATGATATTTGGCATAAATGTTTCTCTTACTCTCCTCCTACGGATTACCACCTTTTGGATGGTTTTTTATTTTTTGGTAATAGGTTATGCATCCCACAAAGATCTCTGCGCAAGGCTATTATCATGGAAGCCCATTTGGACGGCCTAGCAACTCATTTAGGCTGTGACAAAACCTATGAAACCCTTGTCACACGTTTTTTCTGGCCTTAGCTTTAAAGATGTCAATAAATTAGTCAAAAGGTGCTTTACTTTCCAAATCTCTAAAGGTCACACTCAAAACACCGGTTTGTATACTCCTCTTCCAATCTCTACTAACATTTAGGAGAACTTATCGATGGATTTTATATTAGGGTTACCAAGGACACAAAGGGGGTTTGACTCTATATTTTTTGTTGTGAATAGGTTTAGCAAAATGGTGTTGGGTTGTATGTCTTAAAACTCACAGTTTGTAAAATTAAACATATTCTATTTGCAATAAAGATATTATTGAGGTTTTATTCAATAAAACTGTTATTGAATATGTAAATTGCACAAAATTCAATAAACTAAGATCCATGGTTATTACATGAGTACTTGGACTTTATGTGGAGACATAAGAGTGGATTAAGTTCGAGTAGATAGCCAAAATGGTCTACAGTATACATATAAGGTTGAGTACCTTATTCTGGAAACACTATTGGATACGGCTCACTTTGCATTTAGTACAAACGATGTGATTCTGAATCGTTCATGTGGAGACATGTGAGTGTGGGCGTCCTATACAAAGAGTTTGTATAAGACCATACCAAGAAATAAGTCACTCTTACTTTATAACATTGTTTGTTGTTCAAGACTGACTATTTCAAAGTGATGACCTAGGTAACTTGACCTTAATCATGAGCTAACTACGATCTCCTGTTTATTCGGAATTATCCTTAGATTTGCATAGGTGAGGGTTGGCTAAAAAATGTTGACTCAGTAATCCTCCCATTTCAGGGATAAGACCGGGTAGATAGCTGGGGACATAGGCTGCAAGATGGAATTCACTCCTACCTGCTTTTAAGGATAATAGAGAGGTTGTTCCCTTAAGTGCTGACCCTGGATCTTGAACAAGGGGCCCAACCTTCTCATTGGCTCGAGAAGGACTCGGTTTAGTGATTGGATCTCAAACCAATTGTTCATTAGAAGATTAGTGAGACTTAAGAAACAAGATGTAATCTCGATGGGTAAAACAACTTATGACCTAGTCGTTATTACGAACAACCTGTGAAGGTCGACTTGCTAGTTATGGTTAAATCAAGTGGACAAAGATATATCTACAATGAGAGGAGTGCAACTACTGAGCTTTAGTGGAGTGACCCAGTAGTTAACGAATATTGGTTAATTTAGTTTAAAGAGTTTAACTAATTAATCTTGAATCGTTGGAGCCCATGATCTGTAGGTCCATTAGGTCCCTTACTAGCTCACAAATGGACTAAACCTTAGAAAAGCGTGATGAGTAAATTTGAAGCGTTCAAATTTGAATTAAGGGAATCAGTAATTATATATACTATAATTACACGTTTAATTATCGAATTAAATGAAATTGGAGAATTGGATAGTATTTAAATTTGATTTAAATATTAAATACATGAACAAAGATTCATGTTTCAGAAACTGGTATTTAATTAATTTAATATTTGATATTAAATTAATTAATTAATTATTAAAATTAATTATGGAATTAATTTTGTTTAAAAATTAATGAATTTTATACAATATTAATCATTGAATTAATATTTTATAAATTTAAATTTCTAATTTTTTAAAAATTAGTTTCAAAAATTAAAAAGAAAATTGAATTTTATTTGAAATTCAGTTTTAAAATTAGAAAAGGCATAAGTAAATTTATCCCATTTTGAACACCCATGTTTCCACAATGTTTGAAGTGTTTGTGTATCATTTCTTCATGCATTTGAGATGCATGCAGATCTTTATCAATTAGAATTATTTTCAGCTGAAAAAATTAGAGTTGAATGCTGAAAATTTTTTAAGAAGAAAAGTTCTTCTTCTTGACACAAAAATACTAGAAATTGCCTAATTTTCCCCTAAAAATTCAACTCATTTTGGATCCCACGATCCAATCTAAGGTCTTAGAAGATAGTAGGAAAGATCAAGTGATGATCTACAAGCATTTGGATTGAAGATTCAAGCTAGATTTGAAGATTGAAGAATTCTTCAAAGGTATTTCTACAAAACCTCATTTTTAGTTTATGAACTTGTTGGGTTTTCTGCCCTAAAACTCGTGGTTTATAAACAATAAAACTTATTCTGAAAATTCAATAAGTTGTTATTGAATATATGGATTGCTTATTTCATTTTAGAAATAAATCCAATAAACTACAAAGATCCATGACTATTACATGAGTACTTGAACTTTATGTGGAGACATAAGAGTCAATCAGGTTCGAGTAAATAGTCAAAATGATCTATAGTATATGAATGAGGTTGGTGCCTTATTCTGATAACACTATTGGATGCAACCTACTCTGTAATTGTTACAAAGAGTTATAAAGTGCTACAGACGATGTGATCCTAATTTGTACATGTTATGACATGAGGAGTGGGGGCGTCTTGTGCAAATGAGTTTGTACAAGATCAGACCATGAAATTAGTCACTCTTACTTTATAACGTTGTTTACTGTTTAAGACTGACTATTTCAAAGCAATGACCTAGGTAACTTGACCTTAATCCTGAGCTAACTATGAACTTCTATTTATTCAGGATTATCCTTAGACTTGCACAAGTGAGGGTTGGCTCAACAACGTCGGCTCAATAAACCTCCATTTCAGGGGTAAGATCGGGTAGATAGTTAGGGACATCGGGTGCAAAATGAAATTCACTCCTACTCACTTTTAGAGATAGTAGAGAGGTTGTTCCCTTAAGTGCTGACTCCGGGTCTTGAATAAGGGGCCCCACCCTCTCATTGCCCTAAGAGAGACTCAGTTTGTTGATCGGATCACAAATCAATTGTTCATTAGAGGATCGGTGGGACTTAAAGAATAAGAGATAATCACAGGGGTAAAACAGACATTTGACCCAGCCGTTATTACGAACAACCTGTGAAGGGTTAACTTATTAATCATGGTTATATCGAGTGGACATAATATATCTACTGTGAGGAGAGTGCAACTATGGGCTTTAGTGGAGTGACCCATTAGTTAACGAATGGGGGTTAATTCGTTGTAAAGAATTTAGCCAATTAATCTTGGATCGTTAGAGCCCATGATTTGTAGGTCCACAAGATCCCCCTACTAGTTCGTAAATGGATTAGCCTTAGAGTAGTATGATAAGTTAATTTGAAACGTTCAAATTAAAATTAAGGAAATTAGTAATTATATGAGATATAATTATGTGTTTAATTTTGGAATTAAACGAAATTGGAGAATTTAATTAATATTTAAATATGATTTAAAGATTAGATTCATAAAGGTGGGTTTTGTATAAAATTAATTTAATATTTGATATTAAATTAATTAAAATTAATTAAATTGTTTAATTAATTATTAATTATTCATTTTATTAGAAAATTGATTTATAAAATTAATTTTGTAAAATAAAAAAAGTTTTCAATCTTGAAATTTAATTGTTTTTGGAAATCAATTTGAAATTAGAAAAATTGAAAAAAAAAACACTAATTTGGAAATGAGATTTCTCCACTTACATCAACCAAGTAGCTCACTTAACATCCATTTGATCTTGCTTCAATCTTCCAAGCATGAGCTGCACCTCATGCAACCTTCTTCTTTGCATGAATGTCCTGCAATAAATAGCGAAGATGGAAGTGGAAATCGAGCATGTGAACTATTAGAATTTGTTAAAATTTTATTGAAAACTTGTAAGGTTGAAGAAGTGTTCTTCAAGTTGCATCAGTGGTGTTCTTCTCCAAATTCTCTTCATTCAAACTTATTTTGAGTCCCACAACTCAATCTATAGCTCCAAGAGAATAGTGGGGAAGATCTTGAGGTAGTTCACAAGAAGAATTGGAGATAATCTATAGCTGAGTTCAAGATTGACAAGGTTCTACAAAGGTATTACTTAAAACCCACTTATTATTGTATGAACATGCTTCATATATAACCAAAATTGATGAATTAAAATGCATATTGATCCTTATTGCTTTAATTGCATGTTGATATACTTCAACAGAACTTGCATATTTCTATGCTAAAATTGATGAAATTAGAGTGCTAAAGATTTAATTACTTTTTCATGTCGAATGTCAACACCAATAAATCGCGCATTTCATACCTTGTAAGAAAACATATGATGCTTTGAACAATGCTAATCTTTTCTTTTACAATATTGTCAGGCTTCATGGAATTCCAAAGACAATTGTGTTAGATAACGAGTCAAATTTATGAGGTTTTTTTTTTTTTTTTTTTTGGAAAAGTTTGTGGAAACTTTTTGGCACTAACCTCAAATTTAGCAGCTCTTCAAGCCACCACAAATAGACAGTCAAACAAAAGTTGCAAACTAAACATTGGGTAATATGCTTTGATGTCTAAGTTGAAATCAATCAAACCAATGGAACACTAACCTTGCACAAGTGGAGTTAAATTACAACAATATGCAAAATAGATCAACCGGAAAGTATCCATTTGAGATTGTATACACTAGACCCCCTCGTTTGACTTTTGATCTTACAACTCTTCCTTCTAATGTAGTTATTAGCAAAGAAGCTAAACAATTTGTTGAACGTATTCAAGAGCTACACTCAGAAGTATTAACCACCTAGGAAAAGCAACCTCCACATACAAAGCTCAAGTGGATATTCATAAAAGACATGTTTCATTCAAGTTGGGAGACTTTGTAATGATATATCTTCGAAAGGACCACTTACCAAAAGGAGCATACAACAAACTTAATGACAAAAAGTTTAGACCATTTACTATCCTTGAGAAATTCAGTGATAATATGATAGCTGGTAGAAATATAAGTTATTGTAGCCTTTTATTTAGAATTATAAGGGCTAACAAGTAGAATATGAGGTGATTATACTAAGAATTCATGTGAAAAATATGCGGTGATTATACTAAGAATTCATGTGAAAAGTGAGCTTGCGTCGATCAGCATGGAAAATCTATGCTAACTCAATATTATGCATTATTCTGCGTCAAAATGTCTATTTTTGTAGCTATCACAGGAATCGATCGCATGCAGTGAATCCCAGACCATTGCAAGGGTGATCACATACGTTCATCGCATTGGATGTTGCGGCTATTGATCGCATGCGTTCATCGCATGGATGTTGCAGCTGCAAAGTAATAACCATGATAGAAGGGTGATCGCAAGTGGTACTTCGAAAAAAACGAGCATGAAAGCATATCTTGGGAGTATAAAAAAGATGATGTTGACATTTCACCTACTGCGCCGTTAGTGGCAGCGATTTAGAGCGGGACCACCAATGCTGTCGGCATTTAAGCTCTATAAATAGAGTCGTGGAGCCCAAATTCAAGGCATATGAGCTTCTGCCTTGAGGTAGATTCTTGTGATCATAGATGAGAGCGTGAGAAGACATTCTTTGAGAGTTCTTCATTCCTTCAACCCATTCCGAGTGACGACCGGGGCTTTACCGGAGATAGATCTCAAGAGAGACTACTCCACTGCCCATCCATGGCATCATCGGCAACTTTGACACACATCTGATGGAAGCAAGAGATTGCCTACATCTAGCCCTCCATCTCTCTTCTATCTTTGTATTGTATTATATTTTGGCTTAAGACATTAATACATTTTGTAATCAATGCATCTCTTTATTTTCCTTCGACACCATCTTCATTATCTTCTTCTTTATCATTCCTTACTTTCATTGCAACGAACTAAGTAAGATTACAAGTGCTATCGCATACTCAATCATGCGACATAGAGATATGAAGCATGTAGCAAACCACCGAGAGGTGTGCGTTGCGCGAGTATAGTGAGTTAATCCTCTTTTCTTAGTGTGAGGCTGTAGCAACGCTTGTCTATAAGCGGTCGCAATACTTGTCTATGAGCTAATCAGCGACGACTAACTGACCGAGAGGGTAAGTAGTGGAACTCACTAAACAAAGTAAGCAGTGTTCCTAGAGATAGGAATAATCTTATGTTCAACACAACCATGTATTATAGAGATATAAGCATGCGGCTGACCACCGAGAGGTGTGCGATGCGTTAGTGTGGCGAGCTGGGATTACCCTTGTGATCAAGCTTAATGATGCGGTGAATTTATCCCCTCCACCATTTTATCTATTTTTCCATGCATCTTATTACGCGTTAACAGTTGTCGCGTCTCTACCAACTCTCATAGTCATACCTCCATTGCTCAATCTATTTAGTTAGGAGTAGGAGTAGCACATAGTTTTTCAAACTTCCTCATTCTTTTATTCATCGCCTCAAACACATTACTTCGCAACATTTAATTACACACTACTTCGCAACATTTAGTTACAAGTTCCTGAGTTCGACCTCGGATCATCTTGAGAAATTTGCGATCTTGTTATACTTGGCGAGAGAGCAAGAAAACTTGTGGCAAGAACGCATGGTCATCGCATATATTCTTAAACGCATATTACATATTTCTTAGTCCAATGCATGACCATCGACGCATGGAGATCAACGCATATCATAAGATGCACGCATATTTACTCTCCATTTTCCTCGCATCATAATGCTTACAAGATCGACCTCCCATCTTCATTCAACATAAGAAATACTTTCAATGTTGTAGACGTCTTCCCTTATCAAGCCCCAGATGAGTTCAAGCTTTCAACTTAAAACTCGAGGATGAGTTTAATTCTAAGGGGCCGAGTTGATGTAGGGATATCAATGGTATTTTGAACATTTCTTGTAAAAAGGGTATTTTGGGTATTTCTTGTAAAATGATAGATTGTATTCTCTTTTTAAATTTTAGTTTTAGAATAGGTGTGATAAAATCCTTCTCCTTTGGGCCTATTTAAATGAGGTTAGGTTAGTTAGTTAATTAGGTATGTACAATCCCTTTCCCTTTAAGCCTATTTAAAGGGAACTTATCACTCATTTTAATTAATTAATAAAAACTTTAGTTCCAAGATTCTTCCAAGATTTCTCCAACACTCATTAGTCTTCACCACTTATTTTTCTCCCGTTTATTCAATTCTTACCCCAATTTTCTTAGTAAACAAACATAAAATAAAACTTCAAGTCAAAGCACAAAATTCCAAGAAAAATCCTAAAATCAAAATTTCCTTTAAAACTTAGCAAAATTATGAATATATAAATGCAAAAAGGATCAATAAATGAATATCATCTTCAATCATTTTGAATTCTTTTAACTAACCACAATAAATAGAGTAACTTTTAAGTTTGGAGGTATTTTACAACGAGGTACTAATAATTTTTGCTTATATACAAATTTTTGGAGCAGTTTTTAAGAGTATTTTTTAAAATTTTGAAAGTTTAAAGTATTTTTGAAAGAAACTCCTAATGATTTTCTCTGAAACTAGATAAAGTTATTTTTGAATTTTTTATGGAAGTTTTAAGGGTATATATATATATATATATATTTAAGTTTGAAAGTACTTTTTAGGTAAAGTTAAAAGGGTTTATATGTGTGTGTGTATATATATATATAATTTAGCTTTTATTTTTACTTTTTCCTTTTTCTAATTTAGAAAATAGAAAAGACATTTTAGGAAAAATGACAAAGTTCCATTTTCTGAAGTGCAGTTTGCAAACACGCCATGCTACGGTGGTTGTGGCTGGTACTTATTGCTGTTCCGTGGACGAAACAATTATGCGGGAAAAGAGAACCAAAATTCTCGGCACCTTAAACAATTTCTTCCGACAATCCGTTGGATTTTGTTCCTCGGCCACCGAAACATGAGTATTGTAGTTGGTCAATATTCGTTATGGCGGTCGGGTGACGCGATTTCAAGGTTAAATGGCTCTTACCATGGAACTACCGTTGTTAAGCCAAAGTTAGCTCGATCAAAACAGCCTCTTGCAGCTCTAATTGAGGCGAGACCCAGGGCTGTGCCTGCTATTAACAACGATAGCTCCCTGCAGACCCAGCTGGTTTTGGCTGTGGATCGAACTGATGATTTGCAGGCTGAGGCCAGAGCAATGGCTCGTGCTACAAACGCTCCCATCTACAACCCGGAACTTCTTGCTAATACGTACGGTTCTCGCCCAATTGAGGTTTTTTTTTCCCTCCCTTCTCTGCAGCTTTACCGGATTGTTCTTGCTCTGCCTACTTCAGAGTTTAATGTCTTGACCAAAATTTCCAGGTATTGCGGAGGGCTCTGCAAATTCTGGTTGCGCTTAGTTCATTTGGAGTCAAATTATGGTTAGACAAAAACAGTGGCCAACTCGATCAAAATAAAAGGCGGCGAGCTGCTGAGCTGCGTGGAATTTTTACCCGATTAGGTCCTACTTTCGTGAAATTAGGCCAGGGATTGTCCACCAGGCCAGACATCTGCCCACCTGAATACCTCGAGGAGCTTTCTCAGCTCCAAGTATGTTATCCCCATTTCTACTCTCCTTCCATTTGGCCATTGTACATAATTTACCAAATATCTTTTTTCTACCATGCAGAGAACTCATAAGATTTATTTGAGGTGGTGGCCTGTTGGCCAATCTCTCGCTTTATCTCATGAGTCATTGACTATAGATCTCTTTTTAATCTCCAAATAGGTGTAGTATGACTTGTACAATTCATGAGTAATGGCAACATGTTGAAGGAACATAAATGCTGTCAATGATTTCAGATGTCCTCACCATAATCTCATATTCTTCCACCTTTGGCTTGACTCGGCTAAAGCCATCTTCATGGTGTTCTTTCTCCAAGAAGTTCGAAGGGCATTCCATTCAATATGTTTATTGCAATTGGCTTTCTTTTATTAATCCTTTCAAAACTTATGATCTTTGAGTTCTTGTTTTAATCTTTTGTTAAGCTTCTGTTTTTGTGCTCTTTAGGTTTTTGCTCCAAGGTTTGTTTTGTTCTTATTCATAGTATCCTTTTATATCTCAGAACATTAGTTTGCTTTCATTCCTTTAATGAGAAGTTTTGTATCCTTTTCTAAAAGAAAAAAACTCTATTATGGAAAAGGTTATCGATCGTTATACTAGGAACTTAGTCTAAGATATTATTTAAAACTTGGTATTTGGGGTTGTCGTGTGTTGTAATTTAAAGTCAAAGTTAGGGAAGTTTCGTATTTACTAAATTAGGATTTTTCTCTTTCTTTCTTATTGCTTTAATTTAGGCCTCTTTTTTATGGCTGTACTTTTAGGATAAATACTTTTTCCTTTCTTAGAATTTCCCTTATTGTACTTATTCTGTAGTTGGCTTTAGTTGTAAATCAGAAAAAGGAAAATAAGAAAACGTCATCTTGTGTTACTTTTATGACTTGGTCTATCCGCATCACCTCTCCAATTTTTGCTTTTGACATCCTAAAAAATTGATCTCCCAAATTCAAGTGATTGTGATTGTGATGAAAACTTCCAAAAGCATAATTGAGGTTAATTGAAGTCAAGTGATTCAAGCCCATTCTTGATAAGGCCATAGTTAAAACTCATTATATGTTTGTGTGTGATATTCAACTATATATGGAGTTTAGATGGTTATATCACCTTCAACTGCTACTGTCTCTGAACAGGATGATCTACCGACCTTCCCAGATGCAGAAGCATTTTTATGCATTGAGAAGGAGCTGGCATTATCGCTTGATTCCATTTTCTCATCATTATCCCCATCTCCCGTTGCAGCTGCCAGCTTGGGTCAAGTGTACAAAGCCAAACTCAAACAATCTGGCAAAGTGGTTGCCATAAAGGTTCAGCGCCCTAACATTGAAGAAGCTATAGGACTAGATTTCTACCTGATAAGAAGCTTAGGATTTCTCATAAATAAATATGTTGACATCATTTCCAGTGATGTTGTTGCTCTTATAGATGAATTTGCACGCAGAGTTTATCAAGAGCTTAACTATGTACAGGTTAGGCTTTCTTATTATACATCTCTCTTACACCGAAAGTCTATCACAAATATGTCAATATCTTTTGGAGGTCTTGATTTTAATTTTCTGGACCCATGCAGGAAGGACAGAATGCTAGGAAGTTTAAGAAACTATATGCTGACAAGGAAGATGTCCTTGTCCCAGACATATTTTGGGATTATACGAGTGGTAAAGTTTTGACGATGGAGTGGGTTGATGGTGTGAAATTAAATGAGCAGGAAGCTATTGAGAGACAGGGGCTGAAGGTTTTGGATCTGGTGAATACTGGCATACAGTGCAGTCTCAGACAGCTACTTGAGTATGGATACTTTCATGCGGATCCTCATCCTGGTAATCTGTTGGCGACACCGGAGGGAAAACTTGCCTTTCTAGATTTTGGAATGATGAGTGAGACTCCAGAAGAAGCAAGATGTGCAATTATCGGACATGTTGTTCACATGGTTAATCGGGATTATGAAGCTATGGCTCGTGATTATTATGCCTTAGACTTCTTGTCACCTGATACTGATGTTTCTCCAATTGTGCCAGTTCTGAGGAATTTCTTTGATGACACGCTTAATGCAACTGTGAGTGAACTAAACTTCAAAACAATAGTAGATGGTTTGGGTGCAGTATTTTATCAATATCCATTCAATGGTGAGTTAGTCCATCTCCTCCAAATTTTTATTTTCTAAAAGCTTGCAACTTAATTTTGAGAAGTCGTTGAAGATTTTATTAATTAATGTGTTAATGGGCCTCAACATCTCTCTTTTACAATTATTACATGTATAATAATAAGAAAACCACAAGCTGTGGGTAAATTATTCTTTATTTTCAATTGGAAGCTGTAGATGGTCTACATGTTTTCGCATGGTTACGATGTCTTTATTATTATTATTATTATTATAATTAGTGCAAATGCTATCCTATTACTGAACTTGATTGTTTGCTTTCTTAATAATTATTCAGTGCCAGCATACTACGCATTAATTTTGAGATCGCTTACTGTACTGGAAGGGTTAGCACTGTATGCTGATCCAAATTTCAAAGTTCTGGCTGCTTCATATCCGTATTTTGCTAAAAGGCTTCTGACAGATCCAAATCCTTATCTGAGAGATGCGCTTATCGAGTTGCTTTTTAAAGATGGGAAATTTAGGCATGTGCCAACAAAATTTATACCTCATTTCATTTCACAATCTATACAAAACCTGATGTTCTTTTCAATAAAATGGTGATTATGTATTTATCCTAGTGAATGCCCACTTGAAACCTTTTTATTTGCCCATTACAGATGGAGTAGACTTGAAAACCTGTTGCTTCAGGGAAGAAAAGACAGAGACTTCTCTGTAAAAGATGCCCTACAGCCTGTCCTGAAGCTTTTATTAGGTCCAGATGGCGAGGGTCTACGAGTCTTAGCTATTAAGGAAGCTATTCGTGTGACTGAAGCTTTTGTTTTAGGGACAGTAAATGATACATTTAATTCTATCCCTGATTTTATGAGAATTCTATTATTTAGGGATAATAGTTCTCGAGCTCTCGGTATGAGCAATGAAGAGCAAGAAAGTATTGTAGAGCTTCGAGATCAGGTACTGAGGATATGGAGACTACTTCAATCTTCTGAAAATTTTGATCCTACACTCTTGCAACCCATTGTGCAGGTACGGTTAGCATATTTTTCTTTTTGTGCTTGTACTGAAGCTGCAGCCTGATGATACACAAATCTGATACCACTATGCCCGAATGAGACTTCGTTATTATTATAATTAAATGTGGCTCGCATTTAGTTGCAGATGAGAATCTCATGTGAGATGAAGGTCAATTAAACCATATTTAAATTGCCTAATTTGTTAAATATCTTCCACAAACAGGTCCTACAACAGCCTGAGGCTCGCAGTTTTGGTGGCCGCATTTTCAGTGGGATTACTCAGCGTCTTGCAGCACGGATGCTTCAGCAAGTACTTCGGGCTTCAACAACAGTGTCTGCTTCGACTGTATAACCATTGTTGATGCAGGTTCTAATTTTTAATCAGCTGGTTCGTGTAACCTTTGTTAATTTCTTCGACATTCAGTAATATCACTGCTCATATACTCGTCATTGTTGTTGCATCAATAGTGATACCAAAAGAAAGTAATAATACCATTCATTTTAAATGTTATGGAATTTACTCCTTCCGGTGAAATTGGGGGAAGTTTCGGTGGAAAATTTTGCGTAATTATACAGTGAAAATGTGCATTTGGTAGGACATTCTTAGTTTATAGAACAAATTTGTGTGGCTCGAAAGAGAATGGGATTGCTTGAATCTTTGTTTAATGCTTAACCATTACAGTAAGGAAGGATTACAGAGTACAAAAGCCAACCATGCGGAATCATAATGATTAAAATTTAATAGGACAGAGCCAACTATATGACCATTTAATTAGGCAAAGTAGACGCCTACGTGAAAATGGTTTTTTTTAGCACCCCTCGAGCTAAGGAATAGTTCTGCAAGTGCTGCTTGAACATGATCATTAGTGGAATGTAATTAAAAGATAGAATTACAAATTTAGTATATCAACATTGATGTTAATTATGTCTATTTAGATTGTGGATTTTAAAACGTTCTACTTCTAATTACATTTCTAAGTTTTAAATTCTGATTCTGAGGACTTGATCTGTAACTAAAGGAGTAGTTTTTCTTCTTCTTAGTCAGTGCCAAAAGAATACATTAGCTTTATTATTTATACTAGTGAACACAGACTGAAAAGGCAACAAGCAAGGTTGGTTAGCTAACAAGATCTAACTGACCAACTTAAAAGAATTACCCAACGACTATAATGAAGTAGAAGGGAAATTACTAAGGGCGAGAAACGTTTACTAACTGCTAACAAGACTTGCATTCTTCCTCGTTCTCATCTTCTGTCGCCTTTTCCACCATCCTCATACTCCCATTTTTTCAGTGATTTCGCTGGTTTCACAGACTATAACTAGGTTTACATCATCTCTATATAGTGTATGGATTTCAAAATCCACTTCTTAGTCAAAGCATTCATCTATATTGAATTTTATGAACTATTTCCCAACCATTACCTAATCGAATTTTATTAACATAAAATACATGTGCTTGGGAGGCAAGGATGAATTTTTCATTCTGATATGGACACTATCGAAAATTTGCTTGTAAAATGATCTTAGGTCAACTTATTTTCTATCAACATACTTTAATTCAATCACATCTTTTAGGATGCCATAAAAGTTGGTTTCTTCACCATCGTGTCTCCAAATATTGAGTTGTGCAATGATCATCTCGATCTTTTGAATTGAATAAAACACCATTGAAAATACACAATCACTATGTGAATTAATTCGAATATTAGGGCCACATGAAAATACAAACAACCCACACAATTTTATTAGCTGTCTATTGAATTTTTATGCATCTAAAGTATATTAGGAACTCACCATCACTATACAGTTATGATTATAAAACAGAAAAATATACTACAATACTACAATACCACAAACTTACTTTATTTTTAAACCACTCTAGAAATTGTGCTTGAAGCAAATCAAGAATATTAGTTTGGTTTCTATTTTGTAGCTCAATCCCGTGTTCTCTATAAGATAACATCAATCATAAATGTTAGATATTATGCGGTTGGTAATATTTGTTTAAGTATCATAGATGTTATCTGAAATGTCCCTGTATTGGTGGTTTTTTGGCAAATTGATGTTCTTTGGAAATTTTGATTCTGCAAAATACTCCTTATCCAGCTTTTCCTTATGTAGTATTATTTGCAAATCTCTTTCTTTTTTTTCTATATGTGACAATTTTGAAAGTTAGGGTTGCTCGTTCGTGTATCCATTGTGCATATTTAAAGGACATCTAGTCCTTCAACTAGGGTTGGCTGTTTTGTTTTAAGAAGCAACATTATGCTTTACTATTGTGAGTGTTCGGTCACAGTTATAGGAATGAGAAAGAGTTGTATTGCTTGGAGACAGTACTCTGAGTTGCTTACTAGTATATCATGATTCATCTGAGAAGGATTTCTCTAGCTGAGGGGAGCTTGAACTATTCGAGCAAAGGGGATTTTGTTCTGAGGAGGAAAGACATAGTTCTAGTGAGAGAGAGTCTCACGACGTGAAGGGAGCTTGAGTTTTGTAGAGAGGGAGACTCGGTCTTAGGGGGAGCCTAAGATATTCTTTACTAATACTATAACTTAGGGGGAGACTGAGTTACCACGAGAGGAAGTTTCCAACCTAGGGGGAGCTAGATGAATGGTTGAGTGATTGAGCTGTTCGGGAGTCACTGTAATTATATAACAATTATATATAAGTACTATGTTGTAATTGCTTATCACTGATATCAATGAAGTTATCTTTCCTTGGCACATTGTCCCTTAGACGTAGGTGCTTTACATCGAATCGAGTTACCAATCTCTGGTGTTCTTTCATATGCTTTTTATTTCTGGTAATTGTTCTGTGGAATGTTGTAACATCGTCTATACATTGTTAACATGCAGTAGACACCTCCTTACACTTTTTAATTGGTATTAGAGTGGCTCACTATTATCTCTGGAGTTGTGATCCTGTCACTCTCTGATGGAAGGAGTAAAAAAAGGAGGATCTACCACACGCTCACTTATATTAGACGAAACTAACTATTGTTGGCTAGTCCTTAGACAATAAATCCTGAAAGTGAAGGCATTGGAATTCCCGCCGTGGAAGCATAAGAATGCCTTGTGTCTTGAATTTCATTTGTAAAACTCAATAAAATAGAGAGATGGAAACACAATATAAACAAAAGATCTTAAGCATGCTTTTTCTATAGAAATTCAGAGAAGAAAGGGAGATCGAATACTAACCCTTGAAGAAACTCAACAACACAGCAAGTACCCGAATAAAATAACAAGAACACCACCATAAAGCTACCTTGTTATTCTCAAAAATGAGAATCACAAAGAGCTTTGTGGGGTTCAATTTTGGTGAAAAGGTAGAGTAGAGAAGTTGGGATAATTGTTACAGAGGAAGGAGATGAAGATCAGATTCACTGTGAAGATTTTCACATTCCAATTAAAGAACCCATTCTCTATCTAGTTACCCATATTAGAGATGGTCGAGGGAGTTAACTCCCTCCATCACTTGAAATTAACTCCCTTCAAATTTCAAATTTTAATATAGATTCACTAATTTAATGTATATTAAAATTAAACCATATATTATATCACATATAACATATAACCAATAGTTTATATTATATCACATATAATATAATCTATAGTTTATATTCTCTCATATAACCTATAATATTAATCGAATCACATTCATATTAATTTTCACCTATAGTTTATATATGAATCATATTCATATAATTAATATTTGAATCTTATTCAAATATTTATTTCTCTAATTAAACTTTATATTATAATGTGACATATACATTATATTACTTGAATCACATACAATTAATTCCCTTTAATTAATTTGAAAAATTAAAATTAATCCAAAATTAATTTGAAAAATTCAAATGAATCCAAAATTAATTTGATTCTCATTAATTATTATCGAGCTAACAAGGGACCTTATGAACCTACAGATTGGAACTCCAATGATACGAGATTGATTAATGATACGAGATTGATTAATTAAACTATTTAATTAAATTAATCTCCATTCATTAACTGTCAGTCACTCCATTAAAGACCGATAGCTGCACTCTTCGCACTATAGATATATTTCTGTGTCCATTGGATATAAGCAATCAACAGTGTGTTGATCCTTCGTAAATTGCTTGTAAGTACAGCTGAGTCGGAATTATCGTTTTACCCCTGTAGTTACATCAAACTCCTTAAGTGTCACTGATCCCTTTAATGAACAGTTAATCATAGTCCAACTGTAACTGAATCCCCCTGGGGCCAGGAGAGGGTGTGGCATCACATTGTTCAAGATCGAAATCAACCCTTAAGGTAGCAACTTATCTATATACCCTAATAATGGAAAAGAGTGAATTTCTTCTTATGTAGCCGTGTTCCCAACTCCCCAATCAGATGAATCCCCAAAATAGTAGACATATTGAGTTGGCGAATTTGGCCACTCTCGTCCATGTAGATCAAAGGACCGTCCTCAAAGGCAGGAGTTCACAACTCACTCAGGATTAAGGTCAAGTCACCTATGGTCATCCTGGTGAAATGTAAGTCTATTTTTAGTAACGACGTTATAAAGAGAGACTAATCATTTTGTGGTTCGGTCTTATACAAACTCTTTGTATAGGATATCCTCGCTCACTGTAAAGCATCTAAACAGTGCTTTTATTATCTTCAAATTTAGAACTAATATTGCTAGTTTTGTTTAGTTTGACATGGTTTATTGAGTAATTTCAAGAAACTAAGCATCAGAAGCAATGTTTGTGAAAATGATAAAAGAAAACCCAGGGCAAAAATCCAATTTTGAGTAATTATGGGTTGACTATGAAAATAGGAAGAAACCAAGGACCCAAGATCAAGAAAAGAGACAAATTTGGAAGACAATTCGGGGTAGCTGCTACCTGACGCTGTAGACCCAAGACAAATTGGAAACAGGGCAGCGTTGCAATGTTATGATTTTGACATGCGGTTGGCATGATGACAGCGGTACAACGTTGCGAGCATATTATAAATAACAACATTGTGCTGCTAGATCTGAAAAAGAGAAGATAGGAGAAAAAAGATAGCCGAATTTGATAAATTTTACCTAAATTCTAGTTCGTACAATAGCCGAAATAGAGCAATTTTGATAATTTTTGGTGGAAGACTCGAGATTTCAATTGAGAGTTGATCTGTTGAGTGTTTCAGGATTGATCGTGACAGGAAGATTGATCGTGATCGTGGAGTTTTGTTGAAGAACAATCCGGTACTCGTGGCGAGAGTCAAGAAGATCGTGATTGATATTCGAACCTATTGAAGGGAGATCGTTCTTCTTTATTAATTTATTTTTTGTCATAATGATTATTTGTTTGTTGAATATTGTTATCGACATCATGCGTGGGTAAACTATGTTATTCTAGGGTGTTTGTGGATTTTAGGGATGTCATTTTGAATATTGAATTTACAATTGATTGATTTTGCATGGATTTCTAAATTATTTATGTTTAATACTTTTGATTAACTGACCATTAATTGAATGAATCCAATAATTTAAGGGGTGTGGTTGAAGGATCTTAATGCTGTAACTATTCAAGTGATAGAAGGGTCTTGAGAGAGAATTTAATTCGCTGGACCCAATAATTTAGATTGTTATTCGAAATTGCATGAGAGTGAATTTAGAATAATAAGGGGGTGTGATTGAAAGGTCTTAATGCTATAGCTATTCAAGCGATAGAAGAGATTCGAGTCGATGGTATTGGGTTGTATGTCCTAAAACTCACAGTTTGTAATGTTAAACGTATTCTATTATCAATAAAGATGTTATTGACATTTATTCAATAAAACTTTTATTGAATATGTGAATTGCACTTGTAAAGTATAAATCTAATAAACCAAATATCCATGGTTACTATATGAATACATGAACTTTATGTGGAGACATAAGTGAAGGAAATTGAACACGAGGATTTCCATGAACAGTAGAAAGATCATTCCAAATTATGATCGTATATGAACTTTACAATTACAATAAAAAACAGAAACATATGGTTATGAAAAAATATATAAATTACGGCATGCTATACAAATGACCAAGGACAAGAGAAACACACTTTTGCAGACTCATCCAAAGCTCCTTGATCACGAATGCTTGATCACTGCTACACAGCAATACACGAACGCTCGTCCCACATGACCGCTACACTACACGAACACCGCGCACTCAAACTAAGCAATCGCCTTGGTCACAAACACCTCGAAAAACACGAACGGTCTCCACAAAACCTCGACAGTGTCGAGTTGAGTATGACACCACCAAGAAGGCTACCTTGGTATTCTCGATGTGCGAATACAGAGGGTAGGCTCTGTGTGGACTTAGATTGAGGCAGAACAACGGAGGAAACACAATCGTGTTAACGATTGAGCAAGTGGGAGATGGAAGAACCTATCATATAGGTCGATGCCCAATCATTTAGGAAAAACTAAGCGATCGTCTAGCAAAAACTATACGATCGTTTAGCTCATCGCTTAGCCGAGTGTCTGTCGCTTACTAACACTCCACAATCGTTTAGCTAACTCCAAGTTGTCGCTTAGTAAATCCAATTTACTTGACAACTTCTGTGAGACATTTTTTCGAGATTTCTTAACCTTTTCTTGATTACTAAAATTAGGAAAACATTTTTTCTTTTATCTCACGGTTACCATGAAAACCACCAATAACCTCCCACTCAAATGGTTATTAGAAAAAGAGAGATAATTATTCAATATTATAAATATAAATGATAACCAACTTATCATACTATATTTATAACCTATAGTTTTAATATTTCATCTCATGAAACATATAAACCATAACTCTTTTTCTATTTTATGACACTTAATGTAAATCTCATTTATATTAATCCTCCACTAGATGTATCTCATACACCATACCAATCATATCTTATATAATCGAATTACCTCTTGTCAATTTGAACATTTCAAATCAACACCAAGAACTGATCCTCAACTGAATCCATTGAGCTACCAAGGGGACCTTACGGACCTATAGCATGAAGCTCCAACGGTACGTGAATAACTGACTAAACTCTTTAATCACGGGATTCACCATCCGTTAACTGCCAGACACTCCATTAAAGACCGACAGTTGAACTCTTCTTACTACAGATATATTATATGTCCATCTTAACCAATCATTAGTGCGACAACCCTTCACAGATCGCTCATAAGTACAACTCGGTCAATAACCGTTATGCCCCTGTAGTTACATCTAACTCCTTAAGTACCACTGATCCCTCTAATGAACATAAGTCATAATCCTACTATGACTGAGTCCTCTCTTCCAAAGAGAAGTTGTGGCCACTATGTTCAAGCCCCGGAATCAGCCCTTAAGGGAGCAATCTCTTTACTTATCTCTGCTTCGGAAAAGAAGTGAATTTCATCTTGTGTATTGAGTTCCCAGCTCCCAAATCAGACAAGTCCCCAAAAAGGTAGGCATGTTAAGTTGGCAATCTGGCCACTCTCATCCATATTAATCAAGAGACTTTCCTCAAAGGCAGGAGTTCCCAAAACACTCAAGATCGAGTTCGTGTCACCTATGATCGTTTAGGTGAGATGTAAGTATCTAGTATCAACGACGTTATATACAGAGTCTAGTCATCTTGTGGTTCGATCTTATACAAACTCTTTGTATAGGATACCCCCGCTCGCATGTCTCCATATGAATGGTCAGGATCTATCATCTATAGTAGTTTACAACACTTGCAAACCTCTACAAAGCGGGCTGTATCCGTAGTGTCACCAGTATCAGGTATCCGACCTTAATCCTTATACTACAGACCTGTTTAGGTTATCACTTAAGGCATGATCCACTTGTATGTCACATATATATGCTTAAGCTTACATAAGATAACCATGGAGCTTTGTTTATTGGATATGAGTAAATGTTAGAATGAAATAACAGTTATTTTATTCATAAAACAATTTGTATGAAACAAGACTTCGGGAGATTTAGGACACCAATCCCAACAATAAGAGTGGATCAAGTTTAGTAAATAGTCAAAATGGTCTATAGTATACGAATAAGGTTGGGTACCTTATTCTGGTAACACTAGAGGATGCGGCCCACTATGTAGTTCTTACAATTTGTTGTAAAGTGCTACAAACGAAGTGATCCTGATTCGTTCATGTATTGACATGAGGAGTGGGGGCATCCTATGCAATGAGTTTGCATAAGATCAGACCAAGAATTAAGTCACTCTTACTTTATAACGTTGTTTACTGTTTAAGACTAACTATTTCAAAGTGATGACCTAGGCAACTTGACCTTAATCCTGAGCTAACTATGAACTCCTGTTTATTCGAGATTATCCTTAGATTTGCATGGGTGAGGGTTGGTTCAACAGCGCCGGCTCAATAAGCCTCCCATTTCAGGGGTAAGACCAAGTAGATAGTTGGGGACATAAGGTGCAAGATGGAATTCACTCCTGCCCACTTTTAGGAATAATAGAGAGGTTGTTCCCTTAAGTGCTGACTCCAGGTCTTGAACAAAGGGCCCCACCCTCTCATTGGCTTGAGAGGGACTCAATTTCGTGATTGGATCACAAACCAATTATTCATTAAAGGATCAGTGAGACTTAAGGTGCAAGATGTAATCTTAAAAACAGCTTTTAACCCAACCATTATTACGAGCAATCTGTGAGGGGTTAACTTACTAATCATGGTTATATCGAGTAGACATAATATATCTACAGTGGGGGGAGTGCAACTACTGAGCTTTAGTGGAGTGATCTGGTAGTTAATGAATGGTGGTTAATTAGATTAAAGAGTTTAGCCGGTTAATCCCTGATCTTTAGAGTCATGATCTGGGTCCATGAGTTCCCCCTACTAGCTCATATCAGACTAAATCTTAGAACAGTGTGACGAATGAATTTGAAGTGTTCAAATTTGATTTTTGGAGCAAAGCATTAAATATGTACGATATATTTAACCTAATGTTTAATTGTGAATTAAACATAAAGAGAGAGAAAATAAGAGATATTTAAATAAGATTTAAATATCAAAATTATGAATAGGAATTCATAAAAATTAGGAAAAGTATTGGATTTAATATTAAATTAAATTAATTAAATTGTTTAATTAATTAATTAATATTAATTTAATTTTAAAATTGATTTAGAATTAATTTTGAAATTAAATGGACTTGGTCAAAATTGCATTAAAAGTCAAATTGTTGACTAGGTAAAAAATGCAATGGAAGTAAAATTGTTGACTTTTAATTTTTGAAAGTAAAAAAGTAAATTTTGTTGACTTTAGACTTTGAGAGTCAAACTTTGACCGAGTTAGTGGAAAGATCCAACATTTGTGAGTGGGAAATGCCAACTTTTGCATAGCTAAGTACTGTCTTCATTTGAAGACACTTGTCCCACTAAATCCCACCTTTTGAGTTAGTGGATTTTTTAGTGTCAAATTCTCATCAAACTCAAAGTTGCATGTTTACATGTAATGGTCTTTAAAAGGAGTGTTTAATTATTTTGAAGACTTCTTGGCCGTAGTGGGTTTAGATGAGATTATATGATAATCTCATCCATTTTTCTCTCAAAGCTTTAGTTTTTTCCTCTCCAAATTAGTCACTCATCGGATTCCACCATCCTATTCTAAGGCCGGAGAATAGTCGAGAAGATTATTGTGTTGATCTACGAACTATTCGTGAGGAGATTAGAGCTGATTTGGAGAAAATTCAAAGACTACAAAGGTTGTATTCTTTTCCCATTTTTCTTGTTTGATTACATGCATGTTTATCTTTATAATAATTAGAGTACTTTAGATCCATTTTTCTTCCACTGCGCATGTGTTCGTTCCATTAAATGGGTAGTTATTAGAATGGTTTGAGCTCGAGAGCGGATTTCCTGATTTTAGAACTTCTAGCCTCAACCTATCAATTTCATTCAATTACATGTCATATTCATTGTATTCCCTAAATGAAACAATACCCTGGAATTGTTTTGCTCTAAATTGTTCTTGTGTGTGACTGAATTTTTGTTATCTGTAGTTATAGATAAAAACAATCTTTTGGTTGCCTGGATAAAATTGACAAAGAATTGTGATAGTTAAGTTAGGAAAATTTTGCTCATGCCGATCCCTGAGGACGATACCCTATTTAGGATTATTACTTCGATTGCATGTGCTTGCGCATATCGTCACTCACATGTCTCTACATGAATGATCAGTATTAGATCATCTGTGACACTTTACAACAATTATAACAATTACAAAGTGAGTCATATTCGTAGTTCACCAGGATAAGGTGTCTAGTCTTATCCATCTACTACAGACCGTTTAGGTATTACTTAAATATGATCCACCTGTATGTCACCACATACATGTTTAAGCTACATCGAATAACCTTGGATCTTAGTTTATTGGATTTGGGTTAATGCAACTAAATTTCAAATAATATAACACTTATTTTATTAAATAAATAATCTGTTCGTATAAATGATTTACAAGTGACGAAACCACGAGATTTACGGCATCAACCCCAAGAGAAAGTCCATTATTGTTGGCTGGTCACATCCTCAAATTTCTAACGAGAAAGGTGAATTGAAACTCAAGCTTGAAGTTGATTGGAGTAAAGAGTAGGATGAAATCTCACTTGGAAACTCACGAGCCTTAAATGCCATATTCGATGTTGTTGACAATAACATCTTTGGTTTAATCAATACTTGTGTTTCTACCAAAGAAGCTTAGAATATCCTTGTTTTTGCTTGATAACTTGTAAAAATACAAGTTATCTTTGCTCTTAAGTTAGAACAATTAGAGTTTTTAATGATAAACTCTCCTCATTTTTAATAGAAACACATGGATTTACTTAAACATTAGCAATTTCATGTAAAAGAAGTTTATCACTAAAAATCGCGGCGCTAACGCACTACTGTGCAGTATTTCAACGCAAGAACTGACAATAACGCATTAGACAAGTGCCGCAGGAAACGCGCTAAAGCCATGCGTTGGAGGAAATTCAACGCATAGAAGATTCATTGCTCCAGGCTGATTGTGTCACATCACCACTTGCAAGCATGGGCTTCTGCAATAGGCGGCATCTGAAAAGCTTCCAACAGCAGGCGCCGTCTGAAAAGATTCCAGAGGTTAGGTAGCCAACCAGGACATGGAGTTTAATGTTGACCAGGGCATGGACTTAAATGCAGCCCATCCTTCAAGTGGACGAGACCAACACCTATAAATACTTGAAGACCCTTCAGAATTAGGAGTTCGGAGAATGAGAAGCTCTATACTTTCTGTAAATTTGTAGACTTAGTTTTAGTTTGTACAAGCCGTGCCGAGGTGTAAGACGATCGAAGGAGCTGAGAACCATCACCACCATCGGCCAGGGAGTGGAGAAAGTTATTCTTGAGAAAGATACTTTGTCCTCGACTCTTTAAAGTGATTGCACACAACAAGATTGAGCCAAAGAACTACAAGAGATTGTATTCTTTGGCTTGACTCAGTTTCTCTCTTAATATCATTTCCATTTCATTTTGATTGAATATAGTTCTTTGTAAAGACTCATTGATCCTTTATAAAATTCATATATTTGATCATCACTTTTGCTATTGTTTATCTTCTGTTTATGTTGAAAGCATTAGTACTTCATGCATAATTCTGTACCACGCCTAAACCAACTTGACAACTTAGTGAAAGCTTCTTTACTTAGTTGATCGAAAGAATAGCTAAGCCGCATTAAGTAGAACGCCTAGTACAGCTAGAGATAGACTTACTGGTGTTTCTTGCATTCTAAGTTAGACGCATGCACCCTAGAGATAGGCTTGTATGTTATTCGCATTGAAAAGTGTTGAATGATGTCTAATGCATGAACAGAAAGATAAGAAACCCATCCCATTTCATCCACATTACATCAATTGTGTGCAATTATCTTTAACCGGTGCGTCCACCAACTTAAATTCCATTTTCACATGATCCTTCATTTTCCACTCAACTCTTTTGTATTATCTTGCACAGGCATAGCATGTTAGTGAAAATAATTCATCTCTCTCATTCATTTAGGAAAAACCTCCTATTGCAAGTACAACGCATGATCTGTGTTAGTGAAACTGAATCCTTGTGATCGACCTTGGACTTGCCAGGAACCTAGATTAGATTTATAATTGAGTTTAATCTAGGAAAACTTGAACGTTATTATAAGGGGCTTTGTGCCTTCTGTGCATAATACTAACGCCCCAACGAGTTGCATTCATTTAAATGCAGCACTTAGACTTTATTCTTCCAATCTGTTTCACTTTATATAGTCCTAAAGCATCTCACGATAGCAAGTGAACAAGTTTTTGGCGCCGTTGTCGGGGAATCAGCAACGAGAACTAACCAGAAATTCCATTTGTATTTGTTGTAGGGACACCTCAATTAAGGGAAGTATTACAAGCTACGCCTAGGCTTGTGAACGTGTATGAACAGGGAGAACACTCCTGAGTTCAGATACGACCCCGAGATTTAACTGACCTTCAGCCCGAGGAATCTATCCAACCGTCGTCGAAGGTTGAGGCAACAGTTACTAAGACAGCAAGAAAGGGAAAGAGCAATGGCGGAAGAACAACAAAATTAGCAACTAGCTCAGCAATTGGCTCACGTTGCACAGAACCCAATCCTGATGGCAAACAACAGCACACGTCCTATGAGAGAATACGCGTCCCCTGTGCTATATGATTTCTCTCCAGGAATCATATATCCGATGCCTGATGGAACTAGGTTTGAAATGAAATCTGTTATGCTCCAAATGCTCCAGACTGCTAGGCAATTTGGGGGTAGCCATGGCGAAGATCCTCATGCCCATATGAAGCGTTTCCTGGAAACGTGCAATTTCTTTGTGATTCCTAGAATCACACCAGAGAAAATCAGGCTCTCCTTGTTTCCCAATTCTTTGCGAGATGACGCAAAGCAATGGGTGAGTTCATTAGAGCCTGAGGAAATCACCACATGGGAAAAGTTGGTGGAAAAGTTTATGCAGAAATACTTCCCACCTACCACCAATGCGAGGAGGCGTCGGGAAATCATGAACTTTGAACAGGAAGACATCGAGACATTGAGTGTTGCATGCGAGCGTTTCAATGGCTTGGTTAAGAACTGCCCAAACCACGCACTACTGTTGAATATTCAGATGGAGACGTTTTATGGCGGACTAAACAGGGCGTCACAGATTGCAGCAGATGCAGCAGCAGCTGAAGGACTGATGGACAAATCGTATACTGAAGCTAAAGAAATATTACTTTACATTGCCAAACATAACATGGAGTGGGTAGATGACACCTACGATGGAAGAAATGACAGGAGAAGAAGATCTCAGAACATTAACTCTGTTGATGCCAACGCTATAGCCACGCTTTCCACTCAAGTGGCTACCATGACCAGCCTTCTACAGAACATAATGCTAGGTAACGCACCAAACCAACAGAAGGTGAATCAAGTGAAGGTGTTTGGGCAACCCACAGTAACCTGTGTAGGATGCGGAGATTTTCACTCATATGTTGAGTGTCCTCAAAACCCTCAGTCAGTATGTTTCATCAAGAATAACCCATTTTCTAATACTTATAACCCTGGATGGTGTAACCATCCGAATTTTTCTTGGACAGGAGGAAATCAGCAAGAGCACCACCCAGGCGCGAGCCATTAGCAAAGGAATGGACCGCTGCCTGTCTTTCAACAAACGCATCAATAGCATCAACAGCCCTTCAATAGAGGTGGCCACGCATCGAGTTCTGGAACTCCGCTGGAAAACCTATTGAAGGAATACATAGCCCAGAACGACACAATACTAAAGAGCCAGGCGTCATCAATCAGAAACCTAAAAATCCAGGTGGGGCAGATTGCAAGCGAGTTGAAAAGCAGGTAGCCAGGCATTCTACCTAGTAGTACAAAAACACCTGGGAATAATAACGGGAAAGAGCAATGTCATGCAGTGATGTTGCGGAGTGGAAGAGCCCTTGTAGAAAGAAAGATGAATCAAAGAAACAATAGTCCTTCGAAAGAACACATTACATGTTCAACGGATCAGAAAGAGAGAACGCCAGAAAATACAAGCCATTCGAAAACCAGCACGTCTAATGTGGGAAAGTAGAAGGTGCCTCTGAACGCACCATTCCCCAGGCGTCTGATGAAGAAGAATGATGAACATCAGTTCAAGCGCTTTCTCAAGCTCCTAAAGCAGCTGCACATCAACATACCACCCATAGAAGCTTTGGAGCAGATGCCAACATACGTGAAGTTTTTGAAGGGCATTTTGACGAAAAAGAGAAAAGTCAGTGAGAAAGAAGTAATAGCACTAACACAGGAATGTAACGCGTTAGTAAGCAACAAGCTACCACAGAAGCAGAAGGACCCAGGGAGCTTCACAGTTCCTTGTTCAATTGGAAGATTAGATGTGAATCATGCGTTGTGCGACCTAGGTGCGAGCATCAATCTCATGCCCTTTTCAGTTTTTAAGAAATTGAGGATTGGCGAGGCACAACCTACTTCTGTCACCCTTCAACTCGCTGACAGGACAATTAAATACCCGGAAGGGAAGATTGAAGATGTTTTGGTGAAGGTTGACAATCTCATATTCCTAGCAGACTTCATTATTCTGGATTATGAAGCAGATAGGGAGGTTCCAATCATCCTTGGACGCCCTTTCTTGTCTACTGGGAAAGTTCTGATTGACGTGCATAAAGGTGAGCTAACCATGCGCGTGGATAATGAAGAGGTGAAATTTAATGTGCTCAACGCATTAAAATTCCCAGACAGTGATGATTATCAGCTAAACAATATTGAATTGACTGAAGAAGAGACTCGCGTATGTGAAGTTCTCGCATTGGAGGGAACCCTGAAGGAATTCAAGCCACCAAGTCTGAGTGAGCGGCAGACAAAACCAATGCGTCCTTCACTTGAACAACCACCTGAACTCGAATTAAAACAGTTACCCAGACATTTGAAATATGCTTTTCTTGGAACTAATAATACATTGCCTGTTATCATTTCCGCTAATCTCACAAAGCCTAATGAAGATTCACTCTTGCAGATGTTGAAGAAACATAAACGTGCAATAGGGTGGACACTTGCAGATATTCGTGGAATAAGTCCATCCTATTGTATGCACAAAATTAGCTGGAGGAGGGGAAGACGGGGTCAATCGAGCCTCAAATAAGGCTTAATCCCATTATGAAAGAAGTGGTCAAAAAGGAGATTTTGAAATGGCTGGACGCAGGACTTATTTATCCGATATCCGACAGCAGTTGGGTTAGTCCAGTTCAATGCGTTCCCAAGAAAGGGGGAACGACCGTGATAGTAAATAGCAACAATGAACTCATTCCTTCAAGAACTGTCATAGGCTGGCAAATTTGTATGGATTATCGGAAACTCAACGTAGCAACTAAAAAGGACCACTTTCCTCTTCCTTTCATCGATCGGATGCTTGATAGACTTGCAGGTAAAGAGTTCTATTGTTTTCCCAATGGTTATTCTGGTTACAACCAGATTTTAATAGATCCAGAAGATCAAGAGAAGACCACGTTCACTTGTCCCTTTGGCACTTTCGCATTCAGACGCATGCCCTTTGGGCTATGCAACGCACCAGGGACATTTCAACGTTGTATGATGGCCATTTTCTCTGACTTCTTGGAGAGGACCGTGGAAGTCTTCATGGACGACTTTTTAGTCTTTGGAGACTCATTCCAGTCATGCCTGGATAACTTAGAATTCGTCCTTGCTCGGTGCAAGGAAACAAACTTAGTACTGAATTGGGAAAAATGTCACTTCATGGTGACAGAAGGAATTGTTTTGGGGCATAAAGTATCCAAGGCTGGCTTGGAAGTGGATGGAGCCAAGATTGATGTAATAGAAAAACTTCCACCACCAGCGAATGTCAAAACGCTAAGAAGTTTTCTAGAACATGTCGGCTTCTATAGATGGTTCATCAGAAGCTTTTCTCAGACTGCGCGACCTCTAAGCGCATTATTGGAGGCGAACCGGCCCTATGTTTTTAACGAAGACTACACTGACGCGTTCAAAACCTTGAAGTATGCGTTGATAACAGCCCCAATGTTAATAGCACCAGGCTGGACGCAACGTTTCATTCTTATGTGTGACGCGAGTAATGTCGCAGTGGGAACTATGTTAGTGTAGAAGAGGGGAAACTTGATACATCCAATCTCCTACGCGTCCAAAACATTAAACGACTCTCAGGAACACTATACAACTACTGAGAAAGAGATGTTGGCTGTAGTATTCGGTATTGAAAAATTTTGCTCTTACTTAGTTGGTGCATCAACCACCATATACACCGAGAACTCAGCCATCAAGTTCCTGGTGAGCAAGAAGGAAGCAAAGCCGAGACTGATAAGATGGGTTCTACTACTATAGGAATTTGACATTGACATCCAAGACAGAAAGGGAACAGAAAATCAGGTGGCTGACCACCTGTCCAGGCTTGAAAATCAAGAAATGCAAGTNAGACAGAAAGGGAACAGAAAATCAGGTGGCTGACCACCTGTCCAGGCTTGAAAATCAAGAAATGCAAGTCCAGGAAAACGACATCAAGGACGCATTCCCTGATGAGAATCTGTTTAGAATTGAAGGTAGGGAACCTTGGTATGCTGATATAGTTAATTACTTGACCACCAAGCAGTTCCCTAAAAACTTCAATTCCCAGCAGAAGAAACGGCTAGTCCATGACAGTAAGTTTTATTTCTGGGACGAACCGTTTCTATACAAACAAGGCCCAGACTCTATACTACATCGATGCATCTCAAGGGAGGAGACACAACACATCCTGGCCGAGTGTCATAATTCTCCTTATGGTGGGCATTTTGGTGGGCAAAGGACCACGGCGAAAGTCCTTCAATGCGGTTACTTTTGGCCCACCCTTTTTAAGGACGTACGAGAGTTTGTTCAAAATTGTGACCTCTGCCAACGCACAGGGAATTTTTCTTCAAGGAACGCAATGCTCTTGAATAATATTCTTGAGTGGAGTTGTTTGATGTCTGGGGCATAGATTTTATGGGCCCGTTCCCTTTGTCTTGTGGTCAGCAATATATCCTATTGGCTGTAGACTATGTATCTAAGTGGGTAGAGGCAGTTGCCTGTTCCAGAAATGACGCGTCTACTGTATCTAAATTTCTTATCAAGAATATTTTCACATGCTATGGAATGCCGAAAACTCTAATAAGTGATGAAGGTACGCATTTTATCAATCGCATCGTCTCAAAATTTCTTGCAAAATATAATGTCAGGCACAAGATTGCTACCGCTTACCACCCTCAGACAAACGGTCAGGTAGAAATTTCAAATCGAGAAATCAAATCAATTCTGGAAAAAGTCGTCAGCACAACACGGAAAGATTGGACGCAGAGGCTGGATGAAGCACTCTGGGCCTACAGGACTGCATACAAAACACCTATAGGTATGTCTCCTTACTCACTTGTATTTCGTAAAGCATGTCATCTTCCTGTAGAGTTGGAGCATAAGGCATTTTGGGCAGTAAAGAAGTTGAATATGAATCCGGATGCGGCGGGCGTTCAACGCAAGCTTCAGCTCAACGAGCTCGAAGAATGGCGAATGAACGCATATGAAAACAAGAAGATCTACAAGGAAAAGACAAAGCGTTGGCACGACCAACGCATCAGCAAGAAGGTACTTGTTGTTGGTCAGAAAGTTTTATTGTTCAACTCACGCTTGCGTCTGTTTCCAGAAAAATTGAAATCCAGATGGTCTGGGCCCTTCATAATTAAAACGATCTTTCCCTACGGTACCGTGGAATTAATGCAAGAAGATGGCACTGATGCACTCAAGGTAAACGGCCAAAGGGTTAAGCTGTACTTTGAAGATGAAGTGGAACACCAAAAGTCATCTCTTGCACTACGCGAGACAAGTTGAAGCCCGCGTCGAGGCATCTCTACAGTTGTAATGCCACACCTTCCAGGGACGCCTCTCTCAACCTTATTCTTTTGCATTTTGTATTTTAAGTTATGTTTGAATTTGTTAGTTTAGTTATTTGAAGGTTTTAAGTTAATTGTTTTGCCTTTACAAAATTTGGAAATTTGATTGTTTTTCTTTTAGAAAAGTTGTGTATAAATTAAAACTGAAACATTGGTCGCGTTAGACACAAGTCCAATGCAGGGGGCAGTTGAAGGCATGCGTCTCGAAAACACAAAACACTCGAGTGTTTTGGCTAAACAAGGCGCCACCTGACGTCAGCCACAATCATCCTCTCCCCCTACAAAAACCTCACTTGAACCAAACCATTTCTTCTTCTCCTTCACCGCGCCTACGAACCTCCATTTCTTCAGAAATCCTAGAACCTCAGATCCACCAAACCTCCATTTTTCCTCTCTCACTCAACATCTTTGGTGAACAGTGTCTTCCGGCTCAGATTCTCAGAACCAAAGCTACAGCCTAGGCAATGATTCGCTGATAAGTTCCTTCTCTTCCTCTTCATTTTCGAGTTCACCACCACCTAGCCCTAGGAAATCAACCTCTGGCCCTTCCCAATTGAAAGCCTCTTACGGCAGAGCTACCTCTGCTCAGCGTCTGGCCACCTCTACACCTCCTTCCACCTTCATGAAAGCTTTGGCCAAGAGCTCCAAGAAACCTGTAAACCCTCCGGCCAAAACTTCTTTTCCTAGGGCTAAAACCCTACAAAAACCCAAGTCTGCCCCTAAACCAAGGGTAAAGACACCAGCCAAGACTAAGACGCATCTGTCATTTATGGCCACGTCCAAACCTTATACCAAGCTTGCCCCACCACCATTTATCCTGAACATAACCTTGGTGGTTGCAACGCATGAACCCCTTCCTTCCTATGCCCATGCCGCACCATCTTCAGTGGTGTGTCCACCTCCCCCTCTATCCATTGAACCCTTAGCCACAATTTACCTGATTGATTCAGACACGTCTAACCAGCCATCACCTTCACCCATCCTAATATCCTCTCCGGGGACGCCTCACACCCTTGTGGGCACCCCGCTATTCACTCCACCTATCCCAGCCTCTGACAGTCCTGCGTCAGAGCATAACCTTGAAGACTTGGCAAAGTTAGCAAGAAGTGATGAAGAGGAAGTATTTGGAGCTATTCTAGCATCGCTCAACCAAGAGCAAGAAGCAACTCAAGTGTTGCGTTCAGATCCACCAAATGCATCACTCGAGTTGGATGAAACAGAAAGATATGCAGTGATGCTAGAAGAAGAGATGGAAAATGAAGAAAGGGAAGAGAATGAAAGAAGAGAAGAAGAAAGTAGAGAAAGGAGAGTTGGCCCCGACGCGTCGCAACTACGCCCATCTGATGCGAATGAAGGGACTATAAAATCAAAGAGAGTATCAAGGAAGAGAAGGTTGATACTGGAGGAAGAAGAAGAAGAAGAAGAAGAAGAAGTTGCACCCGGACCTGAGGATGCAACGCGTAAAAAAGGGCACAACGCGTTGGAAAATGAATTGGAAGATTATGCGCCCGCGAGACAAGGGCGAAGGAAAACCAATCTCCAAAAGGAGTTGGAGAATGAGTTAAGAGAGTTGGCTAAAGAGGCAAGAGAACACACGGCAGAGAAACGTGAGGTAACAAAGGCGTTACCTAAGAGAACCATGGGAAGGAAGCGACAGTTTAGTGACATATTAGTAGGGAAAGGCTTCTTCCCTGAATGCCACCCATTGCCAGTCTATATCACGGAAACCATCAATGCACTAGGGTGGAATCAATTCTGCATTGGGCACGATCGCATCTGGACCAACCTTGTCCACTCGTTCTATAACAGCGAATTCGACATGGAAAAGAACACCGCCTTCGTGGAAGGGGTGTTAGTGCGCTTCTCAGCAGACAAGATAAATGAAGTGTTCAACTTGAGTAGTAATCCTGATACAGAAGGAAACCACATCTTAGAGCAACCGACGCCTGATCAATTGGAAGATGCGTTGAAGACAATGGCCAAACCTGGAAGTAAATGGCAGACACGAAGGAATGGATCAAAGATGCTTGCTTCCAGGAATCTGAACCCAGACACTAACATGTGGTATTATTTAATCAAACACAGCATCATGCCTACAACGCATGATGAAACGTTATCCAGAGAATGCATCCTGGCCACTTACTGCATAATGCGATGCATCCCGTTGGATATTGGGAGGATTATATGGGACCAGATCAAGGCCATCAAGAACAAGCCTCGAGGGCAACTATATTTTCCGTGGCTGATTTGCGCGGTTATGCGAACACTGGGGCATCCCTCTGGGGGATGAATATGAAGAAGTCAATGGTCTAATAGACATAAAGGCAGTAAGGCGTCTCCTTCGAGGATCACAGCATCAACCAGCCTTACCTGCCAAAGAAGTGGCATGTAGACGTCGACCAACAAAACACACCCCCAAGAAAAGACGTGTCATGACAGTTGAACACAACGATGAAGCTTCAGAGAATGAAGAATGTGAAGATGAGCCAGAAGCTTTGGCTGAAGAAGTGCAACTTGCACTTGAACTTTTCCATGACTCACCAATAGCCCAGCCAAAAGGGGGTCCTGAGTAGACGCATCAAGAACCCATATTCATAGATCAGGACCTCCCTCACTCCATTCTTTCGCCCCAACAAAGTCCAATCCAAAATTTTGTGCCACCTCCAGTGATCTTTGAGCTAACTGGGTTAGGGTCCAGTAACGCAGTCTCATTTGAAGACCCAGTTGGACGAAAAGAACCAGTACCCCAATGCAGTATAGACTTGGAGGAGTTGAAAACATTCATCAGTGATCAACTCCGACCGTTGGCCGCATCAATTGAAGATCTTCAACAACAAAACCGGGTATTAAGGGATTACTTGAGGCAACAGACAAGATGCATGCAAGACTAATTTGTCTACACAATGCAGTATATTAATCAGGTCTTGGTAGGTATGTTTGCCTTGCCTTCGTTACCAGCCCATCTCAGAAATCCCTTGCACTTCATGGACGAGAACCCCGAAGAAGAATGCAGAGATGATGTGCCAGCACCGTAGAACCTTGGGGTGTTGGGTTAAAATTATTTTGTAATTTTGGTTTAATTGACCTTTTGCATCTTTTTGCTGTGTTTATGCAATCTATGTTAAAATATGGAAAAAAAAATGAATGAGAAGTTATTATCACTTTGATCCTTGCATTTGTCCTTAGGATACTTTATTTTTGTTCTTTGATTGTTTTCAAGTCTTGTGCTTAACCTCACCTCAATGATATCAACTATATGAACTCATAAGCATAAGATAGGCATTAGGAAAATAGACAAGGCTTGAACTTCTCTTAAAAAGATTAAGTTTACTTTCTAACGCATGCAAGCTTGAAGTCTTACACTTCTTTCAATTTATCAAAGCCTTTTAAAACTGTTTCTCTTTTAGCAATAACGATATAGCTCATCTCCAAATTTAGGGATGAAGGAAATCCGAGCGTAGACGCGTCAATCTATACATCATAAAGAAAAAGGGAAACAAAATAAGAAGAATTTTGAACGCAGCTCCTCTGTCATTACTTCAAAAGAAAGAAATTTCAAATGACATGAGCTTAATTGGAACAGGCACTTAGCCGTAGTTGGATGCCCGCATGACACCCGTGGGGGTAAGCCAAAACGAAGTTAAGTATCCTAGACCAACGCATCCCATAAAACTCCTCTATCTAGTCTTAAAAAAAAAAAAAACTGTACTTTGAAAAAGGAATGAATATTAGATATGAGTTTAGTTGTAAAGGGTTCTCACCCGTAGTTGGATGCTTGCATGACACCCGTGGGGGCAAGCCAAAACGAAAGTGAGATACCTGGAGCAACGCATGGGTAAACAAGTACACAATCGTTTTCTTTTTATCCAGCATCTATTTTTTTTCAAAAGAAATAGCACCTAACGCATTGCTGGTTTAGAAAAGATTGAAATGTTTTGAGAAATGAAAGGAGTTACGATGAGAAGCCTATCACATCGGAAACTAGATATTAGTCCTTTTAAGAAAAGCATCAATCTATGTTATATTTTCTCAACTCTTATTTCAGCTTTGAGACTAATATGATGAGAGGTGAAATTTTCACATCTAAGGCAGAGGAGATAGCAAAGAATTATTTTAGAATGCTTGAGGACAAGCATTGTTCAAATTTGGGGATGGTTGATAACTTGTAAAAATACAGCTTATCTTTGCTCTTAAGTTAGAACAATTAGGATTTTTAATAATAAACTCTCCTCATTTTTAATAGAAACGCATGGATTTACTTAAACATTAGCAATTTCATGTTAAAGAAGTTTATCACTAAAAATCGCGGTGCTAACGCACTACTTTGCAGGATTTCAACGCAAGAACTGACAATAACGCATTAGACAAATGCCGCAGGAAATGTGCTAAAGGCATGTGTCGGAGGAAATTCAACGCATGGAAGATTCATTGCTCCAGGCTGATTGTGTCACATCACCACTTGCAAGCATGGGCTCCTGCAATAGGCGGCATCTGAAAAGCTTCCAACAGCAGGCGCCGTCTGAAAAGATTCCAGAGGTTAGGTAGCCAACCAGGACATGGAGTTTAATGTTGACCAGGGCATGGACTTAAATGCAGCCCATCCTTCAAGTGGACGAGACCAACACCTATAAATACTTGAAGACCCTTCAGAATTAGGAGTTTGGAGAATGAGAAGCTCCATACTTTCTGTAAATTTGTAGACTTAGTTTTAGTTTGTACAAGCCGTGCCGAGGTGTAAGACGATCGAAGGAGCTGAGAACCACCACCACCATCGGCCAGGGAGTGGAGAAAGTTATTCTTGAGAAAGATACTTTGTCCTCGACTCTTTAAAGTGATTGCACACAACAAGATTGAGCCAAAGAACTACAAGAGATTGTATTCTTTGGCTTGACTCAGTTTCTCTCTTAATATCATTTCCATTTCATTTTGATTGAATATAGTTCTTTGTAAAAAAATTCATATATTTGATCATCACTTTTGCTATTGTTTATCTTCTGTTTATGTTGAAAGCATTAGTACTTCATGCATAATTCTGTACCAACGCCTAAACCAACTTGACAACTTGGTGAAAGCTTCTTTACTTAGTTGATCGAAAGAATAGCTAAGCCGCATTAAGTAGAACGCCTAGTACAGCTAGAGATAGACTTACTAGTGTTTCTTGCATTCTAAGTTAGACGCATGCACCCTAGAGATAGGCTTGTATGTTAGTCGCATTGAAAAGTGATAAATGATGTCTAACGCATGAACAGAAAGATAAGCAACCCATCCCATTTCATCCACATTACATCAATTGTGTGCAATTATCTTTAACCGGCGCGTCCACCTACTTAAATTCCATTTTCACATGATCCTTCATTTTCCACTCAACTCTTTTGTATTATCTTGCACAGGCATAGCATGTTAGTGTAAATAATTCATCTCTCACATTCATTTAGGAAAAACCTCCTACTGCAAGTACAACGCATGATCTGTGTTAGTGAAATTGAATCCCTGTGATCGACCTTGGACTTGCCAGGAACCTAGATTAGATTTATACTTGGGTTTAATCTAGGAAAACTTGAACGTTATTATAAGGGGTTGTGTGCCTTCTATGCATAATACTAACGCCCCAACGCGTTGCATTCATTTAAATGCATCAAGGCAGAACACAACACTTAGACTTTATTCTTCCAACCTTTTTCACTTTATACAGTTCGAAAGCATTGATAGAAAGCGAACAAGTTTTTGGCACCGTTGCCGGGGAATCAGCAACGAGAACTAACTAGAAATTTTGTTTGTATTTGTTGTAGGGACACTTCAATTAAGGGAAGTATTATAAGCTACGTCTAGGCTTGTGAACATGTATGAACAGGGAGAACACTCTTGAGTTCAGATATGACCCCGTGATTGAACGGACCTTCTGGCGTAGGAATCGATCCAACCGTCGTTGAAGGTTGAGGCAACAGTTACTCAGACAACAAGAAAGGGAAAGAGCAATGGCGGAAGAACAACAAAATCAGCAATTAGCTCAGCAATTGGCTCACGCTGCACAGAACCCAATCTTGATGGCAAACAACAACACGCGTCCTATGTGAGAATACGTGTCCCCTATGCTATATGATTTCTCTCCATGAATCATATATCCGACGCTTGATGGAACTAGGTTTGAAATGAAATATGTTATGCTTCAAAATGCTCCAGAGTGCTAGGCAATTTGGGGGTAGTCGTGGCAAAGATCCTCATGCCCATATGAAGCATTTCCTAGAAACATGCAATTCCTTTGTGATTCCTGGAATCACACCAGAGGCAATCAGACTCTCCTTGTTTCCCTATTCTTTGTGAGATGACGCGAAACAATGGGTGAGTTCATTAGAGCCTGGGGAAATCACCACATGGGAAAAGTTGGTGGAAAAGTTTATGCGAAAATACTTCCCACCTACCACCAACGCGAAGAGGCGTCGGAAAATCTTGAACTTTGAACAGGAAGACACCGAGACCTTGAGCGCTGCATGGGAGCGTTTCAAGGGCTTGGTCAAGATCTGCCCGAACCACAAACTACCATTGACTATTCATATGGAGACGTTTTATGGCGAACTAAATAGGGCGTCACAGATGGCAGTAGACGCAGCAGCAGTCGGAGGACTGATGGACAAATCCTATACTGAAGCTAAAGAAATATTAGACCGCATTGCCAAACATAACATGGAGTGGGTAGATGACACCTATGATGGAAGAAATGACTGGAGAAGAAGATCTCAGAACACTAACTCTGTTGATGCCAACGCTATAGCCATGCTCTCCGCTTAAGTGGCTACCATGACCAGCCTTCTATAGAACATAACGCTAAGTAACCCAACAAACCAACAGAAGGTGAATCAAGTGGATGCGTTTGGGCAACCCATAATAACCTGTGTAGGATGCGGAGATTTTGCAATCATCAATTAAAATACATTTAGTTGAATTTGTAGAAGATTCTTAAGAAAATCTAGTTGATGCTATCTTCTTGCTGTCAAAACAGTTTTCTTGTGTGTTAAAGAAGTTTGATAGGAAATAAGGATCCTACTCCCCAAGAATTGCTAAGACTGGCAACAACTTAGGATAAAATATTAAAAGAACTCAACGATCAGAGAAGGACTCTAACAAATTGGGAGGTAACAACATAAATAAAGGTTAACAGTTTCAGTGTTGAGAGTGTGAAAGATTTAGCCACTATTAGTCAAAATGTCCAACATTTATGAAGCGACAAAATAAGAGCAATGTTATGACATTTCAGAAGTTTGATGATAGTAGTGATCCAGAAAAAGATGTCAAGACCTTTATCAGTTGCATTTCATTTGATAGTTTGGAAAATAAAATGCCTATAGATGAACTTGATGTTGTAAGTGGAGATGATGACTCTCATGACTCATCTATTGCAACTTCCTATCGTGATCTTTACAAGCAGATGTGGGAGGATGCTAAGGCTCTTGATGTTCAAAAGGTAACGATAAAGACCCTTTATGTTGACAATGCCCGACTTATGACTATTATTTATGACTTGAAGTGTGAACTCAACAAAGTTAAAGCTGAGAAAGAATCCATGTGCAAATCGGTAGGATGTTAAATTTGGAAACTGATTGTCTAGAACGAATTCTTTCTGAAGGTAAACCTTCCAGAGATGTTCATAGCATTGGATTCTCTAGTTCTAGTTCTGATAGTTAAGGACAAAGTTTAGATAAAGGAAATAGAAATTTGTGTTTGTCGAAGAGCAAGTGTAAACCCCGAACACTATTTTCCCAACTTAAGTATGTTCACTAATATGTTAGGTATGTTAAGAGGAATTAATGTTATGTTTGTAGAGAAAGGCATGAAGATGATTAAAGAAGAAAGGAAAAATCTTGAGTATTGAGAAATGACGTTTTAGGTGGTAAGGTGTTCGCTTTAGCAAGTAGAAATTTGGCTAACTGTAGAAGCCAAGTGTAGTCTTGCGATGAAGATTGTAAAACATGGGCGCATGAAGCATGTGGTGTGCGACAGCCAAGGTTGTGGAAGTTGAGGGTGCTGGGATTGGTGTCCTAATTCTCCCGGTGGTCTCGTAGTTTGTAAATTTTTTGTATACATTATTATTATTAAAATAAATGTTATTTTATTTAGCATTTAGCGACAACAATCCCCGTGTTCGACCTCGGATCATTCTGAGAAACTTGCGTTGGAATTATACTTGGTTTCAGCACAAGGAAACTTGTGACACGCACTACTTCATCACATACTACGAGCATATCACTATCAATGCATACACTTAGAACATAGTATCGCATATTATCTTTATCACAAAGCACTTGAGCGCATATAGAGCACTTTTATTCATTCATTAGCGCAATAGTTGGGGACATGAACTTGCATTACATTCATATTCATCATTGTCCATAAAGATAAAGATTAATAATTTTTTTATTCGTTACAAGTTTATGGCAACATGAGCTTGTATGATTCATCCATCAGTAGTGTGCATAAGCGATACAAAACATACACAGCATAACAAAAACATACATATTCATATCCGCACAATGATCTAGGACTGCCGGAAGAAATCTCCATAGGTTAAAATTAATATGAACATGATTCATATTAAAACTATAGGTTAAAATTAATATTCGAAAATAAATCCCAGGGAGTTAATTTCACGATGGTGGAGATAATTCCCTAACATTTCTCTCATATGACCATCAAATAAAGTTTTTTTAGGACGAGTTCAATACGTGAAAAAGTTTGAAAAATCTCTTCGATCTTAATTTTCCTCCTTTAACAATTCTCCTAAAAAGAAAAATTATCCCTTCATTAAAATTATCAAAGCAATCCCACATACACTTCTTTGATTCTCACCTAGAGAATAGCAAGGAAGACTTCATTGGTGGTGTCCAAGTTTCACTATTAATCGTTGTTGTGTTCATGGGAGAAATACTTTGTTCGTGATTTCATCGAAAGAGGAATTCATGAAGACTATTTTGGCTTCAAGGGTAAGTTTTCTCCTACCCTTTTTCCTCTTTGTAATTCGTTGAAAGCATGCTTAGTTTTCTAAATGTTTATCATTGTCTGTAAATTCTTTGTTTCAAGTTTTTCCAAAATAAAATTCTTAGACAGAAGACGATCACTCGTTTTCGCTGCGGGAGTTCCATTCCTTCAAGGAGATCAAAAGATATTTTGCTTGAGATAAGTAGTACCCATTAAATAGAGACGAGACCTCAAGTTCAAGAAAATAACTGAATGGTCCCAAGTCTTTCATTTCAAAGTGTTTGCTAAGATAATGTTATGGATCAAATATAGCTTGAGGATCACCACCTATAATATTCAAGTCATCGACATATGAAAGAAGAAGAACAATACTCGAGAAGCTTGTTTTAATCCATATAGGGCACGATGAATGAGCCATACTTTCTGATGTGGAGGGGAAATGTCGGGTGGAGGATTCATATCGACCTCCTCAGATGAAGTGTCATTCAGAAAAATATTTTTGACATCCATCTGCAAAAGTGGCATTGTTTGACAGCTGCTACAGCAAGAAGACTATGAGAACAGATGTCATTTAAGCAACTAGAGCAAACGTCTTCCCACAGTCAACCCCATATTTCTAAGAATAACCCTTTGCCACAAGACATGCTTTATAATGCTCAATAGATCCATCAACGCGAGTTTTGATTTTATAAATTCACTTACAGCCTATAGGTCTTTTTTCATGAGGCAGATCAACATAATCCTAAGTATGGGTCTTTTCTAAAATCTGGAGCTCTTCATCCATTGTTTACTGCCAAAAGAGGGTCAGTATGGCTTCATGATAAGACGAAGGTTCAACTAGAGACATAATAGTGGAAAAGCAATGGAAGTATTTTAGATGATAGGGAGGTTCTCTTACCCCGGATGAATAGGGTTAGATTCAGGATCAATGATGGAGGCAGGTGATGGATTAAGGAGTGCAAAGATAGGAGAAAATTGAGTAAGCTCAAAAGGCAGGTAGTGGGTGAAGCTCAAAAATAGGTATAGGATCACACGTAGGAAATAAACCAATGATGACGGGTAGAAATGCACGTTATTACAACGCAAATAAGTAAAACAATGAGGGAATGCGACGGTAAAAATATATAAAATCATGTCCAAAAGCGTTAAACTGAGAAAATTGTGATCGCATGCGCCCATTGCATAAAAGTAGCTAATTTACTTATTTTGTGCAGGAAAAATGCGTTGACGCAAGTAAAATTGTGATCCAAGGAATTAGGCGTCCGCGCGTATTCAAAGATTGCGATCACAAAGTCATGCGATCGTATCCGATCGCGAGAAGTTGCTCAAGAAGGTGGCCACATAAGGACGGCGCATCAAGGTGAAAGCATAATAAATCATATGGGACGGAAAGTTGATGACTGGTGCGTTATTTTATGTGATGAATTTATGGAATGAGATGCGGTGATGGAAATGCATTGAGCAACAAGTTTTCTCAATGGAATCCAAGTATAAACCCCACTGAGTTTCCTGGTAAGTCCAGGGTCAAACTCAGGGACTTGGAAAAACGATATGCGGTGGTAATTTCTCAGAAAACTTTGCGGTAACCAAGAAATCAAATAAGTGTTTTGGTTTGTTATTTGTGGTAATAAAATAAACAAATGCGACGGATTTGAGAAAAGGTTGATTATGCGGTAGATACACTGAGTATGCGGAGGAACGGGTTGAGAAGGTGTTTAGCTAGTGTTTCCTGGGAATGCGTCAGACTATGCGATCATGCTACTCTCATGCAATAGCAAATCATTTTCCAATGCAAACACAGTGCTCCTAAGTCTAGGACGCATGTGTTAAGTGCAACAACGTGCATAGAGCTTATTCCTAAGTCTCTCCTCTTTTCCTATGCGATGATGCAAGATGCATACAAGGACAAGTTGACTGCACCCAATCATATCCTATCTCTAGGATGCATGTGATGCGTTAATAGCAAACAGTGCTTATTCCTAAGATCCTATCTCCTGATTATGTGTTCTAATCTGACTCTCCCGAGCCTAGATTCTAACCTGACTTTTCTGAGCCTAGATCCTGTTGAGTACCCTCCCATGTATCTCTAATGGACGAATGAAGCATACATAATACAAGATAATCGCATAGAGTGAATATCCCCAGTTAAGCTAGCTAAGTACTTCTCAACCCATTCAACAGATTTAGCTACTCATGCATGATAAACAGAGAGTGAATAGATATAAAGAAGTAAATTCCATTTCTATAGATAAGTTTGAGTACAAAATGACAATGGAAGTTAAGGATAGAGAGCATGGTAGCAATCCCTTGCTTCCCAAGGCCTTTACACTGTCAACTCTATTCTATTCAAAAGATATTCCTGCTTCCACAGAAGTTGGCCCTCTCTTTGATCTTGAAGCTTTTGGCACTCTCCCAAGTTCACCGGAACGATCTATCGGCACAATCTTGCTTCTCTCGCTTCTGCCTTAAAATAAAAGAAAATCTAAGAACAAGGCTAAACTATCTAAGGGAAAATTCTCTAACTCTCCGAACTCGCTGAACTAGCTGAACCCCTTTTCTGAAGGTTTCCTTCGGTATTTATAGAGCTTCGAGGTGAAAGGCGGCTTCTCTTTTATGATTGCACAGATGGGATGGCTTTAATTCTTTGATTGATGCGCCGAATATTTGTCACCAAAAAACTGAGTGTACTTGTTATCGTTAGCGACTTGTCAACTTAATTCAGATTTGACCGTCATCAGCTTTATGTCCCATTGTGATTAATTATGCTTTTCATCCAGATGTGCCCACCAAGTTGCGTCGGCTCTATGAGGCAATCCTTCTTGAGCATATGTTTTCGAGCACAAATCACCGCAAAGCCCTACGGTAACGCTGCGCTCGACCGTTGATTTCTTGTGATCGCACTTTCCTCCTTGCGTCAACGCATATTCTACATAAAAATACAAAAGTTAACTGATTCTATGCGATGGACACATGCGACCGCACTGTCATGAACTTAATGCTTTTTGGATGCAATCTAACATATTTCATCAATGCAAACCTTCATTGTTTAATAACTTAGCACAGTAATAACGTGCATTTCTGCCCGTTATCAATGATGGTCAAATCCAAATTTGTTGACAAGCTGTTAAAGACACACTGTAGCAAGTACACTCAACTTTCGGTGACCATTAATCGGCGCATCAGAGCAGGAGATTTAATGACCGCCCATCATTGCAATCATTAGAAAGAAAAGTTTCTTCACCTTGAGCTCTATAACTATCGAAGGCCACCATAGTTAACAAGGGATTGTCATATACAAAATAGAGATCATATACAAGATAGAGAGTCGTTAGTCTGTTCATAGTCATACTTACACTTAGAAGACGAAGACGAGCCAAGAGAAGAAGACGCCGAGAGATCATTCTTGGACAACTCAAAAGACTGTCGGGAAGCACTACAAAAGGAGAGAGGGCCAACACTTGCGAAATTAAGGATATTCATCTGGGTAGAGTGGAGTGAAAAGATAGTGTAAAAGGCCACAGGAAGCAAGACATTGCTACTGGGCTTCTTATCTCTACATTCTATTGCTATTCTGTATTCTGCATTTAATTTATAGACAATGGAAATCTCATTTCAACTTACGTTCAATCTCTCCATACTTCACATGAGTAGCTAAATTTCCGAATGGGTTGAGAAGTACTTAGCTAGCATTACCTAAGATTTACACTTTATGCGATCATCTTGTCTTATGTATGCGTCATTCACCCTTTAGAGATACTTGAGAGAGTAGTCTAAAGAAAGAATCTAGACTTGAGAGAGTCAGATTAGAATCTAGGCTTGAGAGAGTCAGATTAGAACCGCATAAGCAAGAGATAGAAACTTAGACATATGTTTTGTTTGTTATCACGCATCGCATGCACCCTAGAAATAGGATATGATAGTATGCGATCACCTTGTGTATGTGTGCATCATTCATCATCGCATAGACAAGAATAGAGGCTTAGACATAAGTCCTATTGACATTTTTCGTATACATCGCATGCGTCCTAGAAATAGGAATTATGGTATTTGCATTGAGAGATGACATGTTGTTGTTTGTGTGTAGCATGATCACATAACTTGAACGTAATCTTAGGAAGTGTTAGCTAAACCCCTTCTCAACCCGTTCATCACATACTCATTGAAATTCTCGATTTCATCAACTCTTTATTTAGACTCTGTCACATAGGAAATATACTTAAACAAAACACCATCCAACTTATTTGTTTTCGCTACCACAAGAGAATAAAAAATTAGCTGTCGCATATTAACTCAGTAGTCCTTGTGTTCGACCTTGGACTTACCAGAAAACCTATGAGGCATATACATGGGTCTTATTAGGAAAACTTGCATGTGCAACACATAACACATCACCAAAACTCCACATCATAATCGCATCACATTTAAAACGTATCAAGTTTCTGGCACCGTTGCCGGGGACTGCGGCAGTACATATTGCGCTAACAGTAAGCCTTTTGATTTTCTTTGCAACTTTCGACCTCTGTTCACTGTCAATCCTTCAGTAAAGGAAGAAGCAGGTGTCGCATGAGTGAAGGACACGTTCCTGAGCCCAACTATGACCCAGAGATCGAAAGAACATTTCGAAGAAGACAGAGATAACCGCCGACAACAACAAGAGAGAAATCCTAGAATGGCGGAACAACCGGAAGAAAGGGTCGCAAACGCGAACAACATCATGGAAAACCCCATTCTCCTAGCAAACAACCACAATAGACCCATCTAGGACTATGCCTCGCCTAACCTCTACGATTTCTCCCCAAGAATCATGAGGTCAGCTTTGGAAGGATCGAGGTTTGAGATGAAGCTAGTTATGTTACAGACGATTAAGACAGCCAGACAGTTTGGTGGAAGGCATGGCGAGGACTGATAACGGGCAGAAATGCACGTTATTACAGTGCTAAGTTATAAAACAATGCAGGATTACGATGATAAAAATATACAATATTGCATCTAAAAGCACTAAGTTCACAACATTGCAATTGCATGCACCCACCGCATTAAAATGGCTAACTTATGTATTTTATGCAGGAAAATGCGTTGACGCAAGGCAGAAATGCGATCTGAAGAAATTAACATCCGAACGCATAAGAGATTGCGACCGCAAGGCTATGCAATCGTTTGTGTTCGCGAAAATCTGCTCAAGAAGGTGGCCGCATAGAGCTGGCGCATCAAGGTGGGCGCATTTGGGTGAAAGTTTAATAAATCACGATGGGACAGAAAGCTGATGACGGTATTCCAAATTAAGTTGATAAGTCGTTAATGACCTAATAATAACTTGTAGAAATACAAGTTATTTATACTATTTTATTTAGATATTGCACCAAAAGAAAGGAAAGTGTGTCAATTGTATAGAAATTAGCTAAAAATGCGAGAATTATAAATTGTCATCAATACACCTACTGACACCATTGCGATGGTAGAAAAGAATATTTCAGTTTTTTTTTCCAGGAAATCAAGTCACCGCATGCGTTCATGGCTCAAAGATAAAACGACAATGCATCTACGTCGCATTGTGCCCATCAGTCAGGAATGAATAGACGATCAACGCAATGACGGTGCATGCGACAATCAATCAAGAGCTAAGCGATCAATGCAATCTCAATCGCATGCGGTAATAAAAAATAACATTGCATGCGGGCAAACGATCGAAGATGTGAAGAGCAACGCAATTGCGGAGGATTCTGACGCGTGTACAGCTGACCGTTGTGCATTTCTAACGGGATTGATTGTATAACAGAAGGAATATTCACTCCACCATTTTAGGAACTACCTTAACAATAAAGTGAGGACCACAAGTCAGAGAGTCAAAGCTTAGCCTATAAATAGCTCCGGCCATTCCACTAAAAAATGATGCTTGAATATAGAGAAAAGTGTATATACTGATATGAGGGAGAGACTGGTTGAGCGACTAATCAGAGTAGATCTGGGAAGAATTAAGAGACAAGGCCGAGAGGTGAGTCTCCAGGCAAAGAATCCTTTCGATCCTCGCCGTCGAAGCTCACCTCTATCAGACGAGTAAGCCTGAGAGGGAAGCTCTTCTATTCATCCATTCCACATGTCGGCAAGCAAAACCATCGTCCAGATCTGTCTCAAGACGTTGACACTCTTCTGTATTTGTTTCTATCTCTTTTCATCACTTTTACTCATCTTCTTAATCTCTATCATTCACACCATGTATCAGACGCTTAATCGTAGTATTAAATGTTACAATTAATAAGATTATGTATCAGACGCTTTATCAGACGCAACTTTAGTTTATCTGCAAAATTTTGATTTACCGCAATTTACTTTCCTGTATAAACACATAATCTTATTAATTGTAAAAAACCGATCGCATATATCAAGAATGTGACACATTAACGACAACAATCCCTGTGTTCGACCTTGGATTACTCTAAGAAACTCGCGTTGGAATTATACTTGGTTTCAACACAAGGAAACTTGTGACAGCGCATTATTCCATAGCATACTACAAGCATATAGTTAACAACGCATATATCTAGAAGTAGTATAGCATAAAATGTGCATGAGCAACAACACAGCATAAGATTACATTTTGCGTTACAAGTTTATGGCAACATGAGCTTGTAGCACATCATCATGCATGCACATTACACACGCACCAAATCCCAAGTCATCATCTACTATAGCAAGTACACTCAACTTTTCGGTGACAATTATTCGGTGCATCAGACAGAGAATTATTTCCATCCCATCAGTGCAATCTAAGAGAGAAAAATCTTTTCACCCTGAAGCTCTATAAATATCGAAGGCCACCATCAATGAAGGAGTTCGTTCAGTTTTACAGAATTCACCCTATAGATAGAAGTTAGCCTTGTTCATAGTTTTTCGTTTACTTAGAAGGCGGAAGTGAGTAAAGTGAGATTACACTGAGAGATCATCCCAGTGAACTCGAAAGAGTGCCAGGAGCATCGAAATCAGAGAGAGGGCCAACTCTTCCGGAAGCCAGAACATCTTTTGGAGCAAAATAGAGATAACACAGTGTAAAAGCCTTGGGAAGCAAGGAATTGCTACCAGGCTCTCTACCCTTATTTTCCATTGTCATTTTGTACTCTGAACCTATTTATAAAATGGAAATTGCATCTTTATATATGTCCACTCTTTTTACATTACGCATGAGTAGCTAAATCTTTCGAATGGGTTGAGAAGCACTTAGCTAGCATAACCTGGGATCTTCATTCTATGCAATCATCTTGTATTATGTATGCGTCATTCGTCCATTAGAGATACTCGGGAGGGTAGTTTAAGGAAAGAATCTAGGCTTGGAAATGTCATATTAGAATCTAGGTTCGGGAGAGTTAGATTAGAACCGCATAATCAAGAGATAGAAGCTTAGGAATAAGTTTTGTTTGCTATTAACGCATCGCATGCATCCTAGAGATAGGACATGATTGTATGTGGTCGCCTTGTCCTTGTATGCATCGTCATCGCATAGGCAAGAAGTAGAGACTTAGGAATAAGTTCTATAGTCATTATCGCATTCATCGCATGCGTCCTAAAATTAGGAGCTAACGCATTTGCATTGGAAAATGATTTGATATCGCATGAGTGTAGCATGATCGCATAGCTTGAACGCATTCTCGGGAAACGCTAGCTAAAGACCTTCTCAACCTGTTCCTCTGCATACTTAGTGCATCTGTCACATAATTACTCTTTTCTCAAATCCGCCGCATACTTTTTATAACTTAAACAACAAACCAACCAAACCATTGATTTAATTGTTACCGCAAAGTGATCTAAAATTACCATCGCATATTGTCTTCCTTAGTCCCTATGTTCGACCCTAGGCTTACCAAGAAACTTAGTAGGATTTCTACTTGGGTCTTACTAAGAAAACTTGCATGCTCAACGCATATTCCACCATCGCATACCACTCCATTATTTCATCGCATAAAATAACGCATCAAGTTTGTGGCGCTGTTGTCGGGGACTTCGGCAATACATTGTGCTAACGGTAATTTTTTTTATTTCTTTACAGCTTTCAATCTCTAGCGAATTACAACCCATAGATTGAAAGAACGTTCCGAGGAAAATTGAGAGACAGCTGCCAACAACAACAAGAAGAGAAAAATAACATGGCGGAATAACCAAGAAATGGAGCACCAAATGAAAATAATGTCATGCCGAATCCCATCCTATTGGCAAACGACCGCAATAGGCCCATTCGGGACTATGCGTCATCCAACCTCTATGATTTCTCCCCAAGAATCATGAGGAGCGCTCTTGACGGATCAAGATTCGAAATAAAACCGGTGATGCTGCAGATGATCCAAACTGCCGGACAGTTTGGTGGTAGGCGTGGCAAAGATCCTCACGCCCACCTCCGGAGTTTCATCAAGATCTGCAACACTTTTGTGTTCCCTAACATCTCCTTTAATGGCCCCGGCATTCCCCTACGTCCCCTGCGACCTGGCTATGTCATCCTCCCTTCCCTATGCATCCTAGGAAAATTCCCAAGAGGTCACCCAACATAAGATTGTTCCAAGCTAAACACGCTTAACTTCTGAGTTCTTATGATTGAGCCACCAAAAAGGAAGGTGCACCTTGTTGGTATAGGTAGTAACTTTCAATTCTTATGGCCCCGGCATTCCTCTAAATCCCCTGCGCCCTAGCTATGTCATCCTCCCTTCTTCCTCCCTTGCCTTGAATGCTTTAGAAGTGAAAGTTGTCCCCATAAACCAACACGGGTCCTTTCAGCATGCTTTTTCCTCACTCACATGCATCCTAGGAAAATTCCCAGGAGGTCACCCAACATAGGATTGTTCCAAGCTAAGCACGTTTAACTTTAGAGTTCTTATGATTGAGCCATCAAAAAGAAAGGTGCATCTTGTTGGTATAGATAGTAACTTTCAATTCTTTTAAGCCTTTCTTAGCCATACTTTCATGTCCTTACGAATCGCTCAGCGACGCTTGGGCGAGGTTTAAAAGCCTTAAGAGATTGACCGCATAACGGCTTACCAGAATTCTTACAAATAGAGATTTTCTACCACGGATTAAACCCTGCATCGCAGATGGCTGCCAATGCGGCAGCAGCTGGAGGTCTACTAAATAAAACTTATGATGAGGCCAAGAATATCCTTGATCACATTTCTAAAAATCATGAAGACTGGGGAGAAAGTGATCAAAGATTGAGAATCAAGGACAGCGACGCGAGTAACGGGGCCATCACATCTCTTCATAGTCAAATGACTGCCATGATGAACTTGATACAGGGAATCGCAATCAATATCCCAGCTATGCATAGTGGGCAAGTGAATGCAATCAACCAAATGACTGCAAGTTGTGCTACTTGTGGTGAAGGACATCCAATGGTGGAATGCCCGCGAAACCCACAGTCAGTCTATTTTGTGAAGAATAATCCATTTTCTAACACGTACAACCCTGGGTGGAGAAACCACCCCAACTATCATGTTGAAAAATCAAACAGCATCGGTGGTGCAAAAAGAAGGGCCACTAGGATTTTTCCCTTGAACCAACGGTCAAACGCATAATCAAGCCAACAATTCACAGGCAGCACAATCTTCCTCTTTGAGAGTTTGTTGAAGCAATATATTGAAAAGAACGAAATAGTGCTTCAAAACCAAAGCGACGTCTAATCCGCAACATGGAAATTCAGATAGGCCAGATTGCAGGCAAACTCAAGAATAGACCGCAAGGGGTCCTGCCAAGTTCAAAGGAACTCCCACGCAACCTAGGGGGTACGGGTAAAGAGCAATTTCAAGTTGTGACGTTGCAGAGCGGAAAGACTGTGGCAGGGGAGAAGAAGAAGCTTAGTCGGACTGCTCCAATTGCACTGATGGAACCAGAGAATTTGTTGACTCAAGGAGAAACAGAAGAAAAAAAGGTGATGGAACCAAAAATTGCGTCCACCTTGGAGCCGAAAGAACAGCGGACCGTAAGAATACACCTGCCACTATTCCCCCTCAGAGACTCAAAAAGAAGAAAAACGATGAGGTACAGTATCAACGCTTCATGAATATGTTAAAATAGTTGAATATTAATATTCCGTTCACTGAAGCAATTGAGGAGATGCTTGCATATGCGAAGTTTCTAAAGGATATGGTGACAAAGAAGAGAGGCACTTGTAAGTTTGCAATGGTGGCTTTGACGTAGAGTTCAAAATATATAATCCCACCGAAAATGTGCGACCTTCGGAGTTTCACCATACCTTGCTCTATTGGAGGATTATACATCGCTCAAGCGCTATGCGATCTCGGGCCAGCATCAACTTAATGCCCCTATCAATTTTCAAGCAGCTGAATGTGGGGCAACTTGCGCCCACGACGGTGACTCTCCAATTAGTGGATAGATTTCTTGTGCATCCAGAAAGGAAGGTGAAGGATGTTCTAGTTACAATCGACAAATTTATATTATCAGCAGACTTCATCATCCTGGACTACGAAGCAGACAAGGATATGCCCATCATTCTGAGGCGACCATGTTTATCCACCGGTCGTGCCTAGATTGATGTGTACAAAGGAGAGATCACGCTGAGCTTGAATGGATAGAAGCTTAGGTTTGACATTATTCGAGCCATGAAATATCCTGATGAAGAAGACAATGAATCCGACAATGAACCAAGTCTGAGTGAAGAAGAAAAGTCTGAAGATGAAAATGAAGATGAGGATGCGATCGCATCCAATATAGCATGCAATGCAATCACAGAAAAGACAACCAAAGAAGATGAGATGATCGCATCCCAAGAAGACAAGTCGGCGGTGAATGAAGAAAGAAAAACAACAAAAACATCCTTGGAACAACCACCAACAATAGAGCTAAAGACCCTTTCTAACCAGCTGAAATATGTGTTTCTGGGGCAGAATGAAAAGCTACCTATAATCATTTCCTCTGCACTTAATGAAGACCAAGAAAATGCACTGCTGAGCATTCTGAGAAAGCATGTAAAAGCAATTGGCTGGACGCTCGCAGACATTAGAGGAATCAGCCCCGCATACTGCATGCATAGGATTCGTCTTGAAGAGAATCACAAAGGATCGATCGAACATCAGCACAGACTCAATCATGCGATGAAGGAGGTCGTAAAGAAGAAGATAATCTAGTGGTTAGATGCGGGTATCATCTATCCAATAGCCGACAGCACGTGGGTCAGCCCCGTGTAATGTGTACCGAAGAAAGGTGGGATGACGGTAGTCCCTAATGCAAATAACAAACTGATACTACAAATGACAATCACGGGATGGCGGATTTGCATGGACTACCATAAATTAAATGCGACAACAAAGAAGGATCATTTCCCTTTACCTTTTATCGACCAAATGCTAGATCGTCTAGCTGGAAATGATTTCTACTGCTTCTTGGATGGATATGCTAGCTATAACCAGATTATGATTGCTCCTGAAGATCAAGAAAAAACCACATTCACCTGTCGGTATGGAACATTTGCGTTTTGACGCATGCCATTCTTCCTCTACAATGCGCCGAGCACTTTCCAAATGTGTATGATGGCCATCTTTTTTTAATATCTCAAAGACTCAGTAGAAATATTCATGGACGACTTCTCTATGTATGGGCAAACATACGAAGTCTGTCTTAACAACCTAGAGAAGATATTGAAAAGATGTGAAGAGACGAACCTCATGCTTAATTGGGAAAAATGTTATTTCATGGTGAAGGAAGGCATTGTGCTTGGGCACAAGGTCTCCAAGGATGGGTTGGAGGTGGAAAAGGCAAAAATTGAGGCGATTGAAAAGCTCCCACCTCCAGCGAGTGCAAAGGCTGTCAGGAGCTTCTTGGGACATGCTGGATTTTATAGACGTTTTGTCAAAGACTTTTCAAAGATTGCACAACCACTGAGTGCGTTGATGGAGGCAGATTGAAAGTTTAACTTCGATGACTAATGCCTCAACGCATTCATGATTTTGAAGAACACGTTAACAACCACACCTGTGTTGATCGCACCAGACTGGACACAGCCCTTTGAATTAATGTGTGACACAAGCGGTTATGCAATGGGAGTAATGCTGGCACAAAAGAGAAAAACAATACTACATCCCATCGCATATGCGAGAAAAACCTTGAATCCTGCTCAAACAAACTACGACACCACAGAAAAAGAATTGATTATGGTGATATTTGCGTTGGAGAAATTCAGAGCTTATTTGCTAAGAACTAAAGCACTCATCCACACAGACCACTCGACAATAAAATATTTGATGACAGAAAGATGCGAAGCCGATGATTAGATGGGTTCTCCTCCTCCAGGAATTCAATATGGAAATCATTGATCGCAAGGGGATGGAGAACTAGGTTGCGGACCACGGGTAATATTTCATGGAAACATGTGATGCCCATGTCTGGGTATTGACTTCATGGGACCATTTCCACCATCGAATGGTCACAAATATATTCTGTTAGCCGTTGACTACGTTTCTAAGTGGGTAGAAGCGGTAGCATGTGTCGCAAGCGATGCGGCGGTAGTCTCCAAATTCCTAAAGAAAAATATTTTCACTCGTTTTGGAACTCCACGTGCCATAATAAGTGATGAAGGCTCCCACTTCGTCAATCACATAGCCAACAACTTGCTGCTCAAATATAATATCCTCCATAAAGTGGCCACCGCATACCATCCACATACAAATGATCAGGCTGAAGTGTCCAACCGAGAAATCAAGCTGATATTGGAGAAGGTGGTAAAGCCTTCACGAAAAGATTGGGCATCAAAGTTGGACGATGCACTATGGGCATACAGAACCGCCTATAAGACACCTATAGGCATGTCTCTGCATGCGTTGGTGTTTGGTAAAGTATGTCATTTACCACTTGAGCTGGATCACAAAGCGCTATGGGTGGTGAAAAAGCTTAACTTCGACTTAAAGGCAGCAAGGGAAGCAAGGAAACTCCAATTGGTCGAGCTTGATGAGTGGAGAACGCAAGCTTATGAGAATGCCAAAATTTATAAAGAACGAGCAAAACGTTGGCATGACAAACAGCTATGCGGAAAGAATCTTCACATCGGACAAAAAGTCTTACTTTTCAATTCGCGACTACGTCTCTTTCCCGGAAAATTAAAGTCACGCTGGTCTGGACCCTTTATAATCAAAGAAATATTCTCGCATGGTGTGGTTGAACTGATTAATGAGGAAGGGACCCGCACATTCAAGGTTAATGGGCAAAGAGTCAAGACATATTGCGGGAGTGATTTTCATAGAGAAAAGACCTCTATAGACCTGAGAAATCTGGAATGAAGAAAAATCGAGTGGCCCCTACATTGGCATGCAACAGAAAATCATCAGGGGCACAAATCTTTTGGAATATCCTTTTCTTACCAATGATTAATGAACTCTCACTACTCATCTTTCTTTTATCGTATTTTTATCTTTATATAAAAAAAAATCGGCACCGCAATCGTGTTGAACGATTGTGGTAAACGATTTTGCTAACTCTATCTGTTATTTGACCCTCTCATTGTTTTCTTTGCAAACGATCAAGGTGAACGATTGCGAAGGCGCTACACGAAAGACGCAACTAGCTCATTCCACCACTGCAATCAAAAGAGAGCAGTTCGCCGCAAAGAAGGATGCGTTCACAAATAATGCGGGCGATCGCGCAAATTTGGGGGTTGTATCTTTCCTTGACTTTATTTATGCCAACTTTTTCACTATCGCATCGCATTTTAAATTTGATCATTTTCACATCGCATCCTCTTTGGTCGGCACAATCATTTAACATTGATTAACTTAGTAAGCCACCGCATTATTTCTCTTTGTTAGTAAGTCACCGCATTATTTCTCTTTGCCAATTATGATTTCAATGATGAAACGCATGCCTCTATTTTTTCATATATGCTAGAGTCCACTTAATTTTAGGACAGTCATCTCATGAAATATTTCTAGAAGTTAGTGGTCTGCTAGCTTTCTTTCAAACTGACTTTTTATGAAACTTCCTAAGAGCATCGCATGACTTCTTTCAATCTTTCCGCAATGGGGACATTGCTACGTTTTAAATTTGAGGGTGCGGTATTCATTTTCAACTTTTCTATTTTTAGATTAAAAAAAAAAATCATAATGTTGCGATTGGATCCTACTTGTAGTTGGATGTCCGCATGACACACGTGGGGGCAAGCCAAAACGAAGGCTAAGCACTTGGATCAGCGCAAGGTCAAAGAAAGAAAATATATGTGTGTGTGTGTGTGTGTGTGTGTCTGTATGTGTGTGTGTCTAAAATACGCAAGGATAAAAATCATTTGAAAACACTCAAGTTGGAAATGTTTTTATGAAATAAATCATGCGATGCCCTGGAATCTAGTAAAGTCTTTTTGAAGTTTAAACTTGCGGTCCCTAAATTTTAGAAATATTTTAAGAAGCCTGGATAAAAATTAAGAAGATTTTGGTACATGGATTTGAATAAGGCATCCTTGAGAAATCTAGGAAAGAGAAGGCGGTCGACTTTCTAAAGGAAATCTTTAGCTTATGCTTGAGGACAAGCATTGTTTAAATTTTGGGGTGTCATAACGGACAGAAATGCACGTTATTATAGCGCTAAGTTATAAAACAACGCAGGATGGCGATGGTAAAAATATACAATATTGCGTCCAAAAGCACTAAGTTCACAACATTGCGATCACATGTGTCCATCACATTAAAATAGCTAACTTATGTATTTTATGCAGGAAACTGCGTTGACGCAAGGAGGAAATGCGATCCGAAGAAATTAATGTCCGAACGCATAAGAGATTGCGACCGCAAGGCTATGCGATCGTTTGCGTTCGCGAAAATCTACTAAAAAAAGGTGGCCACATAGAGCCGGCGCATCAAGGTGGGCGCATCTGGATGAAAGCTTAATAAATCGCGATGGGACAGAAAGTTGATGACGGTTGATTCCGAATTAAGTTGACAAGCCATTAATGAGCTACTGTACCAAGTGCACTCAACTTTTCAGTCACAATTATTCGACGCATCAGACAGAGAATTAATGTCATCCCATCAGTGCAATCATAAAAAAGAAGAAGCTTTTCACCTTGAAGCTCTATAAATACCGAAGGCCACCTTTAGTGAAGGAGTTCGTTCAGTTTTACAGAATTCACCCTATAGATAGAAGTTAGCCTAGTTCATAGTTCTTCATTTACTTATAAGGCGGAAGCGAGTAAAGGGAGATTACACCGAGAGATCGTCCCGGTGAACTCAGAAGAGTGTCAGGAGCGTTGAAATCAGAGATAAGGCCAACTCTTCCGGAAGCAAGAACATCTTTTAGGGAAAAATAGAGATAACACAGTGTAAAAGCCTTGGGAAGCAAGGAATTGCTACCAGGCTCTCTACCCTTATTTTCCATTGTCATTTTGTACTCTGAACCTATTTATAAAATGGAAATTGCATCTTTATATCTGTCCACTCTTTTTACATTACGCATGAGTAGCTAAATCTTTCGAATGGGTTGAGAAGCACTTAGCTAGCATAACCTGGGATCTTCATTCTATGCAAACATCTTGTATTATGTATGCGTCATTCGTCCATTAGAGATACTCGGGAGGGTAGTCTAAGGATAGAATCTAGGCTTGGAAATTTCATATTAGAATCTAGGCTCGGGAAAGTCAGATTAGAACCGCATAATCAAGAGATAGAAGCTTAGGAATAAGTTATGTTTGCTATTAACGCATCGCATGCATCCTAGAGATAGGACATGATTGTATGTGGTCGCCTTGTCCTTGTATGCATCGTCATCGCATAGGCAAGAAGTAGAGACTTAGGAATAAGTTCTATAGACATTATCGCATTCATCGCATGCGTCCTAAAATTAAGAGCTTAATAACTTGTAGAAATACAAGTTATTTATACTCTTTTATTTAGATATTGCGAAAAAAAAGAGAGGAAAGTTACTCGATGGTATAGAAATTGGCTAAGAATGCGAGAATTATAAATCGTCATCAATACACCCACTAACACCATTGTAATGCTAGAATAGAGTGTTTCAATTTCTGTTTTGCAGGAAATCAGTCACCGCATGCGTTAATGGCTCAAAGATAAAAGAAACAATGCATCTACATCGCATTTCGCCCATCAGTCAAGAATGAAGAGATGATCAATGCAATGACGGCGCATGCGACAATCGATCAAGAGCTTAGCGATCAACGCAAATTCAACCGTATACGATAATAAAAAATAACACCGTATGCAGTGATCGATAGAAGATGTAAAGAGAAACGCATTTGTGGAGGATTCGGACAAATGTACAGCATTCAGTAGTGCATTTCTGACGGATGATTGCGTAACAGAAGGAATATTCACTCCACCATTTCAAGAACTACCTTAACCATAGAGTGGGGACCACAATGCAAAGAGTCAAGCTTCGTCTATAAATAGCTTCTGCAATTTCATTGAAAGATATACTTGAATACATAGAGACGTGTATATACTGATCTGAGAGAGAGACTGGTCTGAAGCGATTTCCATAGTAGATCCGGGATAATCAAGAGACAAGGTTGAGAGGTGAGTCTCCGGGCAAGGAATCCTTCCAATCTCCGCTGTTGAAGCTCTATACGAAGGTCACTTCTATCAGAAGAGCAAGCCTGAGAGGGAAGCTCTCTTCTCCATTACTTCCACATGCCGGTAAGAAAAACCTCCGTCCAGGATCTGTGTAAAGACGTTGACACTTTTCTGTATTTGTTTCTAATCTCTTTTTCATCATCTGTATTCATCTTCTTAATCTTTCATTCAACACCATGTACGAATGCTTAATTTTAGTATTAAATGTTATGGTCATTTCCATTGTCATCTCTCTACTATTCCATTCATTCCATAACCATTTTCTTCCATGATGTTTTCCTAATTCCCTAGGTAATAGCAAAATTAAGCAAGTAAATTAATTTGTGTTAAGAGAAATGATTAAGTTTAGCTAAAGCATGCTCGATGGGCATCTTCACCTTAGAGACAGAAAGAATGAAGATGTTATTCCGCCTATTGAGATGAGGGTTGGAAGAATGCGTTAACTAAAGTGAGAAGTACTTCCAGAGATGGAAGCAACCTTGTGTTCATCACGTTCATCCCTGTTTCACCATAGAGATATGGGAACGCGGCCGATCACTGAGAGGTGTACGCCAAGGGAAAGCGGAACCTTAGTTGCATCTTTAATGCAATTAACAAACTTGCGTTGTTTTTACTATTTATTCTTTCTCTTTCTGATTCATCCATAAAGACTTGCCATTGCATACAACGATCCTTTATATAACTTCACAGTCAGTCTCGAACTCAGTATCATGTATCATGTATCTTATATCTTGTATCATATTAGTTAGGATTTTACTTTCAACGCAACTTTATCTTATCAACGCAACTTTATTTTCATCGCACTTTAGATTCCTGTATAAACCAATTCTTTATTAATTGTAAAAACCAGTCACATGTATCACAAAAGTAACGCATTAACGAAAACAATCCCTGTGTTCGACCTCGAATTATCCTGAGAAACTTGCGTTGGAATTATACTTGGTTTCAAAGCAAGGAAACTTGTGACACACATTACTCTATCACATACTACAAGCCTATCATTAACAACGCATATTTAGAAGTAGTGTGCATAAGCGATAACACAGCATGACATTCCATTCCTATGTCATCGAGTTTATGGCAACATGAGCTTGCATGATTCATTCATTCACATTCACATTTGTTCACATGCTGTAAGACGATAAATCCCCGTGTCAAGTTTATGGCACCGTTTTCGGGGATTGGTAATGGTTAGTGTTGAGTACTTTTGTGGTATTTTGCAAGACAGATCTCTTTGTACTGTCTGTTTCACGCGAAGAGCAGACTGACGGTTTATGAGTACTGGAACTGATCTAGAATTCGAAGCTGACCCAGAGATCGAGCGTACATTTCGCACAAGGGCATGCCAGAACAGAGCGAGGTGAAAGAGAGCCAACATGGCAGAAAACAATAATAACAATGAGGCACCCGAAGTAAATCTAGGGGTAAACCGGCCAGCGCAAGATCCCATTTTTCTTGCTGCTGACCGCAATATCCGAATGAGGAACTACGCGGCACCTAATCTGTATGAATTCTCACCTGGAATTTCACGTTTGATAGTTGAGGAGAATGCACGTTTCAAAATTAAACCGGTCATGCTCCAAATGATTCAAAATACGAGGCAGTTCGGTGGTCTACAAAATGAGAACCCACATGCCCATCTGACCAGTTTTTTCGAGATGTGCAGTAACTTCTCCATTCCTGGTGTTACCCCAGAATGTATCAAACTTTACCTCTTCTCATACACCTTGAGGGATGAGGCTAAGAGGTAGGCTCATTCATTGGAGCCAAAAGAAATAACTTCCTAGGATCAGTTGGTAGAACGGTTTATGAAGAAGTTCTTCCCTCCAGCAGTCAACGCAAGAAGACGAAAGAATGTGTTGAACTTTGATCAGATGGATAACGAGACCCTAAGCACTGCCTGGGTGTGATTCAGAAGGCTGGTGAAGAATTGTCATCGAGATACCGATTGCATTCTAATGGAAACGATTTATAACGGCTTGAACAGATCAACACAAGCTGTTGCTGATGCCTCCGCTGCAGAAGGATTTATGGATAAAACATACACTAAAGCCAAGTTCATCCTTGACCGCATCTCGCGGAATATGGATGACTGGGTAGACGACGGGTACGGAGGAAGAGGCTCTGAGAGAAGAATAAATGATAATGCCATTGTACCAGCGGACACAATGACAACTTTGGCCGTACAGATGGCCACGGTGACCTCTCTTCTACAATCCAATACGCCGGCACAAGTGGCCACAATAAGTTGCGTCCAATGTGGAGGGGACCATGCGGTGGAAATGTGCCCATCAAACCTGCAACAAGTTTGTGCTATCCAGAATAATTCGTACAACAATACTTATAATCCTGGTTGGAGGAATCATCCTAACTTCGGTTGGGGAGGAAATCATAACCAAGGTGGGTCGAGTAACCATCAGAACAGTAACTACGGGAATCGAGGAAACCCTCCACCTTTTCACCAAAACTAGAATCAAGGTCATCAGAGACTACCACAACACTAACCATCCTCCTCAAACACCTCTGGAAATTCATTGGAGTCCCTGCTCAAGCAATATATTGAGAAAAACGATGTTGTAATGCAGTCGCAGGCATCTTCAATCAGAAAGTTGGAGGTCAAAGTTGGGCAACTGGCAGCCGAACTACGCAATAGAACACCTAGAACGCTGCCAAGAAATTTCGAAGCCCCAGGATCTCACAGGAAGGAGCAATGTCCTTGACGACATTGTGCAGGTAAGCTTGACCGCCTGTGGAGGTGTGGATTGCGTTTTTCATGGGAAAGTGTCTTCTGGTCCATATCTCTAAATTCTAAGTTTAAATGCTTTCTTAATTACCTCCTTTATTGCTTTATGAATCTTGTTATTTAATGCTTCCTTAGATTTTCTTTTATGAAATTATCTCTCATTTAATTCACTTGCATTAATTTCTGTGCTCTCTTTAATTTCATTACTTTTCTGTATTAAATGTGCTATTCTTCAATTTTGGTGAATAATTGTTTAATAAGAAGAGAATTATTACCGCAAAGTCCTTTGTGGCTTGCATTGATGAAAAAAATAAATAAATAATAATAACAATCAACATCCGATATGCATTGCGATGATGGGTGCATCTTGTGCTAACAAGAAACACTTTGCATTCATCCTACCCAAATACATTGCGTTGAGGGGTGTGTTGTGTTCGTATGTATTTTTTGCCCGTCCTTAGCAAAAACGCACTATGTTGAGGTAGTGTTGCGTCAGTAGAAATACAATGCGCCCGTCCTTCAAAAATGCGTTGAGCCGGGGGTGTGTTGCGTTGATACATGCATTCTTGCCCCTCCTCTGCAAAGATGCATTTGTGTTAATGGAAGCGTGGTGTTAATTTTTAATCATGCACCCGTTTGAATCAAATACAAAAGATAATTTAATTCATTATTTTTCTATGTATAGAAGCTAATTCTTTATTCTTTGTACATGCTACAATTTTGTATTGCGTTATTTGTAATTCTTTGTATACTTGGTTAATTTTTAATACAATTGAGTAACAATTCTTTCCGTATTCATTAGCCTCTCCTTTCTCATCTTTTTTCAATGCGATATTCGTTATCTTTTATTTTGCGTTATTTATTGCGCTGCCATGATGACTTATATGCATACACTTAGTAACATTTCCCACACTTCGTATTTTCTGACTAACACTCAGTTAATTCGTAGTAATAGCACTGCTTTACCTTTTATCCTTCTAAATTCTGCTCAAACCTTCTTGTTAACATTTTGACTAAGTGTTTGTCTATTCTGTCCAAATAACGTAATGAGAACCTTGCACATCTCTAAATTTGGGGGTGGGGAGAGTCTGAGCAGATGCGATCAAATGGATGCAGTCATTAGAAAAAATGCATTCATTATCATTAAAAAAAAATTTGAAAATAAAAGAAAATAAAAAATTTTCATACAAAATTCCAATGTCAACACAAGGAAATTTCAAAACAATCCCAACCTGATAAGAGTTAGTTGTGAAAGGAACCTGCTCGTAGTTGGATGTTCGAATGACACCCATGGGAGCAAGCCAAAACGAAGGTGGGTTTCCAAGAACGACGCAATATGAAAAGAAAAAAAATGAGAGAAAAAATAAAAGAATATAAGAGACAACTCCTCTAACCTGCAAAAGTTATACTTAGATGAAAATCAAGAGTTGAAGTTGAAATTGGCACACAACCGTAGTTGGATGTTTGCATGACACCCGTGGGAACAAGCCAAAACGAAGGGTGTAACCATAATCAACAGTCTCTAATAAAATAATGCAACCTGACCATTGCATTCAAGACGCATCAAGTTGTTTTTGCAAGAAGAGGTAAACAATCTTTTTAAAACTAGAAGGGAATTTTTTAGTAGAGATTTGTTGTATAGAAGAATAAAGTAGGGTTATGTTATTAATTGTCAAGGATAGAAAGAAATTGCGTTGTTAAGTAATGTTGCCTAAGTAGAGCATTCGGAGCAACCAATCGACACAAAATTTAGGACAAGAATTGAACAATATTTCCTTAGTAGAAAATATGCTTGAGGACAAGCATATATCTAAATTTGGAGGTGTGATAACTTGTAGAAATACAAGTTATTTATACTATTTTATTTAGATATTGCAGCAAAAAGAGAGGAAAGTTACGTCGTAAGAAATGCGAGAATTATAAATTGTCATCAATACACCCACTAACACCATTGCAGTGGTAGAATAGAGTGTTTCAATTTCTATTTTGCAGGAAATCAGTCACCCATGCGTTAATGGCTCAAAGATAAAAGAAACAACGCATCTATGTCGCATTGCGCCCATCAGTCAGGAATGAAGAGATGATCAACGCACTGATGGCGCATACGATAATCGATCAAGAACTTAGCGATCAATGCAAATTCAACCGCATACGGTAATAAAAAATAACACCGCATGCGGCGATCGATCGAAGATGTAAAGAGCAACACATTTGCAAAGGATTCAGACAAATGTACAGCTTTCAGTTATGCATTTTTTATGGATGATTGCATAATAGAAGAAATATTCACTCCACCATTTCAGGAACTACCTTAACCATAGAATGGGGACCACAATGAAAAAAGTCAAGCTTCGCCTATAAATAGCTTTTACAATTTCATTGAAAGATATACTTGAATACATAGAGACGTGTATATACTGATCTAAGAGAGAGACTGGTCTGAAGCAATTTCCATAGTAGATCCAGGATAATCAAGTGACAAGGTCGAGAGGTGAGTCTCCGGGCAAGGAATCCTTCCAATCCCCACCGTTGAAGCTCTATACGAAGGTCACTTCTATCAGAAGAGTAAGCCTGAGAGGGAAGCTCTCTTCTCCATTACTTCCACACACCGGCAAGCAAAACCTCCGTCCAGGATCTGTGTAAAGACGTTGACACTTTTCTGTATTTGTTTCTAATCTCTTTTTCATCATCTGTATTCATCTTCTTAATCTTTCATTCACACCATGTATCGAATGCTTAATTTTAGTATTAAATGTTATGATCATTTCCATTATCATCTCTCTGTCTATTTCCGTTCATCCATAATCCATTTTCTCCATGATGTTTTCCCAATTCCCTAGGTAAATAGCAAGAATTAAGTAAGTATATTAATTTGTGTTAAGGAAATGATTAAGTTTAGCTAAAGCATGCTCAACGGCATCTTCACTTGTGAGAGCAGATGTGAAGATGTTATTCCACCTATCGAGAGATGGTTGGAAGAATGCGTTAACTAAAGTGAGAAGTACTTCCAGAGATGGAAGCAACCTTGCATTCATCACGTTCATCCCTGTTTCACCATAGAGATATGGGAACGTGGCCGATCACTGAGAGGTGTACGCCAAGGGAAAGCAGAACCTTGGTTGCATCTTTAACGCAATTAACAAACTTGCGTTGTTTTTACTATTTATTCTTTCTCTTTCAGATTCATCCATAAAGACTTGCCATCACATACCACAATCCTTTGTATAACTTCACAGTTAGTCTCGAACTCAGTATCGAGTATCATGTATCTTGTATCTTGTATCATATTAGTTAGGATTTTATTTTCAACGCAACTTTATCTTATCAACGCATATTTTCATCGCACTTTAGATTCCTGTATAAAACAATTCTTTATTAATTGTAAAAACCGATCGCATGTATCACAAAAGTAACGCATTAACGAAAACAATCCCTATGTTCGACCTCGGATTATTCTGAGAAACTTGCATTGGAATTATACTTGGTTTCAGCGCAAGGAAACTTGTGACACGCATTACTTTATCACATACTACAACCCTATCATTAACAACGAATATTTAGAAGTAGTGTGCATAAGCGATAACACAACATGACATTCCATCTATATTCCATTCCTATGTCATCAAGTTTATGGCAACATGAGCTTGCATGATTCATTCATTCACTTTCACATTTGTTCACATGCTGCAAGACGATAAATCCCCGTGTCAGAGCTATCGTATTTGCATTGGAAAATGATTTGCTATCGCATGAGTGTAGCATGATTGCATAGCTTGAACGCATTCTCGGGAAATTCTAGCTAAAGACCTTCTCAACCTATTCCTCCACATACTCAGTGCATCTGTCGCATAATTACTCCTTTATGAAATCCACCGCATACTTTTTATTCCTTAAACAACAAACGAACCAACCAATTGAATTGATTGTTACCGCAAAGTGATCTAAAATTACTATCGCATATTGTCTTCCTTAATCCTTGTGTTCAACCCTGGGCTTACCAGCTAACTCAGTAGGATTTATACTTGGGTCTTACTGAGAAAACTTGCATGCTCAATGCATATTCCACCATCACATACCACTCCATTATTTCATCGCTGATGATGGGAAATTAGAAGTCAATTTTACTCGACAACCAACTTCCCTTGGACGCGGTATGTGATGCATGTTCCTAAGATATGCGTTGATAGTCATGCGTCGATGGTCATGCGTTGGAATGAAAATGTGTTAATCGAATGTATGCGATGACCATGCGTCCTGCCACAAGTTTTCTTACATTCACACAAAGTATAACATGAACGCAAGTTTCTTGGGTAATCTGAGGTCGAACACAGGGACTTGTAACTATATGTTTGCGGTGATGTGCATGCGGAGGTTTAAATAAAAGAATGGAGGGGATATTGCTACGTTAATCCTACTCCTACTCCTATCTAACAGACAGCGCAATGAGAATATGCATGAAAGGTAGAGATGCGACAAATCTTGACATGAAATAAATGAATGGGAAAATGGATAAAATGTGGAGATGTTTCCATTGCAACCCTTAAGAGTGACCGTAAGGTTACTCAGCGTCAGACTGTGCGATCATGTTACAACCACACACAGTAAGTCATTTTCCAATGGAAATGCAGTGCCCCTAATTCTAGGACGCATGTGTTGAATTCAAAGTGTCCATAAAGCTTATTCCTAAGTCTCTAATCTTGTCCTATGTGATGATGCAGAATGCATGAAAGAAAGGTGACTGCATTCAATTGTATCCTATCTCTAGAATGCATACGATGCGTTAATAACAAATAGTGCTCACTCCTAAGCATCTATCTCTTGTATTATGTGTTCTAATCTGGCTCTCTCAAGCCTAGATTCTGACCTGACCTTCCCAAGCCTAGATCTTGTCCTTAGACTACCCTCCCGAGTATCCCTAATGGACGAATGAAGAATACATAATGCAAGACAATCGCATAAACTTCGTTGACCTACGGTTGTTACTATCCCTAGTGAACAACGCATACCTTGCTTAATGCGTCCAACCACTTACCCTCCCGGGCAGTTGATTGTTGCTGACTTCACTCATAGACAAGTAATGTGTTAGCCTATAGACAGGTGTTGCAGTAGCTTTATACTAAGCAAATAAGATTACTCACATACTCGCGCAACGCATACCTCTCGGTAGTTTGCTACATGCTTCATATCCCTAATCCACATGACTAAGTATGCAATACCCAAGCAATCCCACTAAGTGTTGCAATGAAAGTAAGATGCTAAGTAAGAAGATGGAAATGGAGTCGAGGAATAGAGAAATGCATTGAAAACAGATTGTATTGATTTCTTAATTCCAAAATGTTATACAATACAATATGAGAAAAGAAAGGAAAAGCGATGACCGGCTGGAAGAAAAGATTTGCTTCCAGTGGATGTGCGTCAAGGCTGCCGGTGCTGCCATGGATGGGCAGAGGAGCTGACTCTCTCGAGATCTAACTCCGGCCGAAGGCTCCGGTCGTCACTCGGAATGGATGAAGGAGGTGAAGAACTCTCAACTGTCTTCTCACGCGTTTGTCTGGATCGCAAGGATTCGCCATAGGCGAACCTTAGACGAAAACCCTAGATGAAATGAATTTCAGCTCATCGGCTTCTATTTATAGAGCTTGGATCGCTGACAACATTAATTGGGCTGCTCTGAGTCTGACGTTTGGCGTGTTAGTCCTTTTCTGAACCTCTGCCACTAATGGCGTGGTAGGTGAAATGTCAACATCAGCTTTGGATTTTCTCGAGGTAGATGCTTTGATGCGTTCATTCCACCTACCTTGCATCGATCCCAATAGAATGCGTTGTCCTGTAGCTGCAATCATTCAATGGCCGCATTCACTTAACACCGCAATTCTACATGATGACCGCAATCGCTTGACGAGCGTAACTCCCATGCGATGGACGCATATGGCCGATTACCGCAACATCCATCATTGATCGATGCGTTTGCCTTGTGATGGAGTGTTTCTCCACATGCGGTCATCTATGCGATGGTCCGGTTTCCGCGTTTGAGTTCATTTCCTGCATTGGCTACAAAAATAGAACATTGAACGCATAATTAACGCAAAATAATGAGTTAGCTCATATTCGACATGCTGATCAACGCAAGCTCATATTCTTGTGTATTGCTATGATGATCGACGCATATTCTACCTAACAACCTTCATAATTCTTAGTAAAAGGCCTAAGATGTCATGCATTTCTGCATGTCATCAATCGCATAAAATAAAGCATAAAGTTTTTGGCGTTGTTGTCAGGGACTTCGACAATACATTGTGCTAACGGTAATTTTTTTTATTTTCTTTGCAGCTTTCAATCTCTGGCGAATTACAACCCAGATATTGAAAGAACGTTCTAACGAAGATTGAGAGATAGCCGCCAACAACAACAACAAGAGAAAGATAACATGGCGAAAACACCAGGAAATGGAGCATCAAATGAAAATAATGTCATTGCGAATCCCATCCTATTGGCAAACAACCGTAATAGGACCATTTGGGACTATGCATCACCCAACCTCTATGATTTCTCCCCAGTAATCATGAGGTCCGCTCTTGAATCAAGATTCGAAATGAAACCAGTGATGCTGCAGATGATCCAAACTATCGAACAGTTTGGTGGTAGGCATGGCGAGGATCTGCATGCCCCGGAGTTTCATCGAGATCTGCAACATTTTTGTGTTCCCTAACATCTCCACTGAGGAGGTTTTACTAACTTTGTTTCCATTTTCGTTGTGTGACCAGGCACGAAAATGGGCTTATTCTCTCAAGCCAGAGGAGATTACCTCATGGGAGCAAGTAGTAGAGAAGTTTACGAAGAAGTACTTCCCTCCAACGGAGAATGCCAGGAGAAGGAAGTTGATCACCAATTTCGAACAGGATATTGACAAATCACTTAGCGATGCTTGGGCGAGGTTTAAGAGGCTGGTAAGAGATTGCCCACATAACGGCTTACCAGAATGCTTACAAATGGAGATTTTCTACCACGGATTAAATCTTGCATCGCAGATGACTGCCAATGCGGCAGCAGCTGGAGGTCTGCTAAATAAAACTTATGATGAGGCCAAGAATATCCTTGATCGCATTTCTAAAAATCATGAAGACTGAAGAGAAAGCGATCAAAGATTGAGAATCAAGGACAATGATGCGAATAACGGGGCCATCGCATCTCTTCATAGTCAAATGACTGCGATGATGAACTTGATACAGGGAATCGAAATCAATAACCCAGCAATGCATAATGGGCAAGTGAATGCAATCAACCAGATGATTGCAAGTTGTGCTACTTACGGTAAAGGACATCCAATGGAGGAATGCCCGCAAAACCCACAGTCAGTCTATTTTGTGAAGAATAATCCATTTTCTAACACGTACAACCCTGGGTGGAGAAACCACCCCAACTTCGCGTGGAAAAATCAACAACATCAGTGGCGCAAAAAGAAGGGCCACTTGGATTTTTCCCTTGAACCAACGGTCAAACGCATAATCAAGCCAGTAGTTCGCGGCACCACAATCTTTCTCTTTGGAGAGTTTGTTGAAGAAATATATTGCTCTTTTCCCGCTCTCTACATTGCTCTTCTTTCTTGCTCTCAGCGAGCTCTTTGCCCTTGCTCTTATATAAGCGCTTCTTGTTGGCTTCGCGCTTCTTCCTTTTCTCCTCCAACAACAATCTGTCCTCTTCTTCCTTCTTCCTTCTCTCTTCTTCTTCGTCTTCTCTTTCTTCTCTCACAAACTCTTCTTCAAATTGCTCAAAGGCCAGTAACAGGCGTTGTTCCTCCTCGCGCTTCCAGATCCCTTCAAGTCTGGCAAGCTCATTGTTGTGTCGCATTTCTTCAAACTCCAATCTTCTTCTTTTATCCCCCTCTGCGATGATGAGCTTGCCCCTTTCCATCTTTTTTTGCTTCTCCTCCTCTTCTTTTCTTTTTCTCTCTTTCTCTTCCAATGCCAAAATTAATCTTTGAAGGTCAATTGTGGACCCTTGAGGCGCACACACCCCTTAACCAATGCATTTTTTTAGGATACCTCAACATAGTGCATTTGGCTAAGGACGAGCAAAAGATATATGTGAGCGCAACACACCCCTCAACTCAATACAGTTGAGTTAGGTGAACGCAAAGCATTCCTGATTGGTTTGATATGCGTCCATTGCCACCTTGCATATTTGTTGTTATTTTCCTTTATTACTCAATCATTTACCAATTAAAGCACAACGCATTGATTACAAAATAAAGTCAAAGAATTAAAGACGAGACAGAATTAAATGCAGAGAAGTGAATGAGAAGATAAATCCATAAAGTCAAAATTGAATTAAATGAAGAATTGAAGACATAATTCAAAATTTAAAGAGACAGAAATTCAATAAAGCATTAAACATAGTATTGAGATATGGACCGAAAATTGCGTTGTCCTGGATGATCGCAATCCACATCTCCGCAGGTGGTCAGGCTTGCCTGCTCAATGTCTTAAGGACATTGCTCCTTCCCTGTAGATCCTGGCGCTTTTAAATTGCTGGGCAATGTTCCTGGTGTTCTACTTCTTAGCTCAAAGTTCAGCTGGCCCACTTGGATCTCCAGATTCCTTATAGAGGACGCTTGTGCTTGCATCACTACATCTTTTTTATCCATATACTGCTTCAATAGCGTCTCTAACGAGCCTCCCGAGGTGTTAGACGATGATGGTTGCTGGTTATGCAGTCTTGATTGCCCTTGGTTGTGGTGAAAAGGGGGATTTCCTCTACTGCCCTTTTAATGGTTCACTGGCCCCCCTAGGTTGGGATTGCCTCCCCAACCGAAGTTAGGATGGCTCCTCTAGCCCAGATTATAGGTGTTACTGAAAGGGTTGTTCTGGATGACTTTGGCCTCCGTGTATGTCTTATCCATAAAACCTCCTGCCGCAGAGGCATCAGCAACAGCCTGTGTTGCTCTGTTCAAGCCATTGTAAAACGTTTCTATCAAGACGCAATCAGGAATCCCGATATGCAGGCAGTTTTTCACCAGTCAACTGAATCGCACCCAGACGGTGCTCAGGGTCTCACTCTCCTTATGTTCAAAGTTCAACATATCCTTTTGTCGCCTTGCGTTGACGGCAGGTGGGAAGAACTTCTTCATGAACCGCTCCACCAATTGCTCCCATGAAGTGATCTCATTTGGCTCCAGTGAATAAGCCCACCTCTTAACCTCATCCCTCAATGTGTAAGGGAAAAGATACAATCTTACATTTTCTGGGGTCACGCCAGGTAAGGAAAAATTTCCGCACATCTCGACAAAGCTGGTCAAATGGGCATGTGGGTCTTCACCTTGCAGACCTCCGAACTGTCCGGCATTTTGAATAATTTGCAACATGACCGAATTAATCTCAAAACGCATGTTCTCCTCTACAGTCGATCTCGAGATTCCAAGCGAAAAATCATAAAAATTGGGTGCCGCATAATTACGCATCGGGATGTTGCGATCAACCACCAAGAAGACAGGATCCTGAGCCAATCGAACAGCCTCTTGGTTCACAGCCGGTACCACATTATTGTTATTGTCCACCATGTTGGCTGCCTTCTTTCGCATAATTCGGTTCTGACGTACCCTTGCGCGGAAAGTTCGCTCGATCTCAGGGTCAATTACAAATTCCAGTTCAGCACCAGGACTCATAGACCGTCAGGCTGCTCTCCACGTTGAACAGCCAGTACAATGAGGTATGTCCTACAAAATACCAAAAACACACTCAAAAAATAAACTGTTAACCAAGTCCCCAGCAACGACGCCATAAACTTGTAACGCAGATTTTGATAGGTATGATTGATGATGTTCTATGCTCGAAATAATACGATACTACCGCTAGATATGCGTTAATGATGGATGTTCACGTAGTACGCCATGTGTTGTCACAAGTTTCCTTACGATAGAACCAAGTGTAATTCCACCACAAGTTTCTTGGTGTGATCCGAGGTCGAACACGGGGACTGATTTAGGTTATTGTGGTATATTCACGATATATGCGACCAGGTTTTCAATCTTTAAAAATGTGTTTGTACAGATATATAAATTGCAATAAAATAAAGTAAAGTAGTAAAGATGCGATAATAAAATGAAATACAATAAACGTAAGCTAGATGATACAAGATACAGGCTTCATGTTACAAGATGCTGAAGTCAAAACTAGCTGTGAAAGTTGTGCAAAGACGTGGAATGCGGCGGCAAGTCTTGTGAACATAACGGAAAGACAAAGACAAAGAATATAACAATGCAAGTTCTCGATTGCATTGAAGCTACAAATGTTGTCCCGCTCTTTTCTTGGCATATACCTTTTAGTGATCGGCTGCTCTCCCACATGTTTGTGGTGAAACAGAGACTAACGTAATGAACGCAAGGTTGCTTCCATGTCTTGAAGTACTACTTGCTTTAGTTAACGCATTTATTCTGACCTTCTCTCGATTGGTCGGAATGGCATCTTCACTTCTGCTCTCATAGGTGAAGATGTCGTCTAGCATGCCTTAACTAAACGCATTTTATATCTTTAGCACTTGATATCAAATTAAGTACTTGGTTAATTCATATTGCTTATCAGGGAATTAAGAAGACATCATGAAGAAAGTGATTGACGGAGGAATGGAAATAGACAAAAAATGGTAAATGAAAGCTATCGAAACATTTAATGTGTCTATTAAGCACTTGATACATGGTGTGTGAATGAAAAGAGAATGAGAAAGTGAAATACAACGATGAAAGAGATATAACAAATACAAACAAGTGCCAATGTCTTGGCACTGATTCGATGGAGATCTGCTTGCCGGATAGGATGGATTTCATGGTAGGAAAAGCTTCCCTCTCAGGCTTGCTCCACCGGTAGCAGGGATCTTTACACAGAGCTTTCAATCGGGTGTTTGGCAGATTAGTTCTGAGATTCACCTCTCAGCCTTATCTCGTCTTCTTCCCGGATTTCTTTACTTAAGAACTCAGCTCAACCTTTTCTCTCAATATTTTTGCAGCACTTACCCCATATCCCGTAGCATTCTTTTCTCTAAAATCTATGGGGCATTTATAAGTGCAGGTCTTTGACTCCGGCCTTGTGGTCCCCACTGATGGTTATGGTAATTCCAAAGATGGAGGGATATTATTCCTTCTGTTATGCAATCAGACCATCAATTCTGCACAATCGTTAGTTGTACGCGTGTCTCAATCCTTCGCTTTTGCGTTGCTCAGCTGCATCTTTCGATCATGAATTCGCGTGCGGTGTTGTTTTTATTACCACGTGCGGTTGCACACAGCTCTGGATCAACTTTCGCATTGTGCCATCATTGCAGTAATCGTCTCTTCATTGTTGACTGACGGGCGTAATGTGACAGAGATACGTTGAATAGTTTCTCGTGAGCCTTGAGCGCAAGCGGTGACTTGGTCTCCTATGAAACAGAGTAAAATTTGGCTTGTCTTCCATCTTTATGGTGTTAGTGGGTGTAATTGCAAACATTTATAATTATTATAATACTAGGCTAATTTTCATACAATCGGCACATATTTACAAAATTTTGGCCGCAATATCTAGATAAGGTGGCATAAATAACTTGTATTTCTACAAGTTATCAAATGCATACCGAAGAAAGGTGGGACGACGGTAGTCCCTAATGCAAATAACGAACTGATACCGCAAAGAACCGTCACGGGATGGCGGATTTGCATAGACTATCGCAAATTAAATGTAGCAACAAAGAAGGATCATTTCCCTTTACCTTTTATCGACCAAATGCTAGATCGCCTAGCTGGAAATGATTTCTTTTGCTTCTTGGATGGATATACCAGCTATAACCAAATTATGATCGCTCCTAAAGATCAAGAAAAAACCACATTCACCTGCCCGTATGGAACATTTGCGTTTCGACGCATGTTGTTCGGCCTCTGCAATGCGCCGAGCACTTTCCAAAGGTGTATGATGGCCATTTTTTCTGAATATCTCGAAGACTCGGTAGAAATATTCATGGACGACTTCTCTATGTATGGGAAAACATACGAAGTCTGTCTTAACATCCTGGGGAAGATATTGAAAAGATGTGAAGAGACGAACCTCGTGCTTAATTGGGAAAAATGCCATTTCATGGTGAAGGAAGGCATTGTGCTTGGGCACAAGGTCTCCAAGGATGGGTTGGAGGTGGACAAGGCAAAAATTGAGGTGATTGAAAAGCTCCCACCTCCAGCGAGTGTAAAGGCCGTCAGGAGCTTCTTGGGACATGTTGGACGTTTTGTCAAAGACTTTTCAAAGATTGCACGACCACTGAGTACGTTCGATGACCAATGCCTCAACGCATTCATGATTTTGAAGAATGCATTAACAACCGCACCTGTGTTGATCGCACCAGACTGAACACAGCCCTTTGAATTAATGTGTGACGCAAGCGGTTATGCGAGGGGAGCAGTGCTGGCGCATAAGAGAAAAACAATACTACATCCTATCACATATGCTAGCAAAACCTTGAATCCTGCTTAAACAAACTATACCACCATAGAAAAAGAATTTCTTACGGTGATATTTTTTGGCTTTTTGGCCCTTAATCTCAAATTAATTAATTAATCAATGTTTTGATGATAACAAACTCAATTTTTTTTATTGAAAATCTTAGTGTTTTACTATGTCTATAGCGTAGAGCTCGAAACAACGATTCCAACACCTCTTGAATCATTCAATTGGAGCTAAAACGAAGACGATATGACCGAAACAAGTCTATAGAGATAGTACCGTGGTGGATGACGTGGCATAACCAGACCATTTGCATGTAGACATGTGGCAGTATATTGGTTGAATGGTGGATCATTAAGAGATTAACATATGATGGACTTTTGATTTTTGGATTGATTTAAAATAAAAAATAAATTGAAATTAAAAATAAATTTAAAAGGAAAATAAATTTAATATTATTTTATGTTTGTGTCTAACGGCTAGTTTTTTAAACATGGTATGTTTTTTATTTTGATTGACTTTAAAGAGAAATGAATTTAAAAGAAAATGAATTAAAGGAAAATGAATTTAATATTATTTTATGTTTGTGTCTAACGGCTAGTTTTTTTACACAGGTATGTTTTTTATTTTTGGATTGACTTTAAAGAGAATGAATTTAAAAGAAAATGAATTAAAAGGAAAATGAATTTAATATTAGTTTTATGTTTATGTCTAACATCAAGTCTTTGACACATGGTATATTTTTTTTTTATTTTTGGATTAATTAAAAAAAAATGAATTTCAAAAGAAAAGAAATTTAATATTATATTTTGTTTGTATCTAACAACTAATTTAGTTTTAAAATCTCCATCATTGATTTTTCTTTTCAAAAATCCAATGGTCCAAATTAATTGTGTTTCTAAAAATTTTTCCATCTCTATATAAACATCTTCCTCTCCAAATTTTAAACCAACAAATTTTACATTTCATAATCCTCCAAAACTCAAAAGTTTCATTGTTGCTCTCTCTAAGTTCCCAATTTTTTTCTTTTCATCTTATTCTTAAAAGAGTGTTATTGTATTGTGAGGATAAACTTGTTGAGTGCTTAAACTTATAAATCCACTCTAGTGAGAGTCGTATTGTGTTCTTCAAAAATTCCAACATTTGTAACGGTTTGATCATAAACTGTGGAAAGGATCGGGTTTGCTTTTGAACCCGTAAAAGGAGCAGTGGTGTAACGGTTGGGCTCTAATATGTGGAAAGAGTCGGAAAGATTTTATTCAAATTCCCAAGAGGCGCTTGAGTAGTGAAGTAGGTCGAGTTTGATCGAACCACTATAAAAATTACGGTGCTTCTTCTCTAACTCTTTTCTTTTTATGTTTGCAATAAATTTAAGCAATTTATTGTATGTTTTAGTTTGTTCTTATTTATTTGCTAAATTTTGATAGAATTAAATTATCACATTTTTTGTCATCTTATTTGTTGCATAATTTGAATTTTTCTTATTATTTATAAAAAGTGTATTAATTATTTTAATTGGGTTAATTTAGAAAAAAAAAATTAATTAAACCCTATTCACCCCCCTCTAGGGTTGCCATATCGATCCAACAATATTTTCGTTGGAGAAATTTAGAGCTTATTTGCTGGGAACTAAAGCACTCATCCACACTAACCACTCGGCGATAAAATATTTGATGAAAGAAAGATGCGAAGCTGAGATTGATTAGATGGGTTCTCCTCCTCCAGGAATTCAATATGGAAATCATTAATCGTAAGGGGATGGAGAACCAGGTTAAGGACCATTTATCCATATTAGAAAATCCAGAAGTTGACCACAACCAGTCAGAAGTGAGCGCAATGTTCCCAGATGAACAGCTATTTAAGATTGAAGAATTGCCATGGTACGCATACATGGTAAATTTTCTAGTTTGCGAGAAATTTCCCAAAGATTATACCGACCACCAAAAGAGGCGGCTCAGACATGAATGCAGATCATATTATTGGGATGAGCCAAATCTTTATAAGAGGGGGTCAGACCAGATTCTGCGACTGTATGTACCGAATGCTGCTCACCAACGCATATTATCACAATGTCATGACTCGCCTTATAGAGGGCACTTTGAAGGCCAACGTACAGCAGTGAAAGTATTACAAAGTGGGTATTATTGGCCAACACTATTCAAGGATGCAAGAGACTACGCGATAAAGTGTGACTGGTGCCAACGCATGGGTAATATTTCATGGAAACATGCGATGCCCATAAACATCATTTTAGAACTGGAATTGTTCGACGTCTGGGGTATTGACTTCATGGGACCATTTCCACCACCGAATGATCACAAATATATTCTGTTAGCCGTCGACTACGTTTCCAAGTGGGTAGAAGTGGTAGCATGCGCTGCAAGTGATATGGCAGTAGTTGATAACGGGCAAAAATGCACGTTATCATAGTGTTAAGTGATGCTCGATTTTATGAAGTGGAAATGTGGATGATATGTGATGGTGAAATTGCATCGTGCACTCAAGTTTCCTCAGCGGAATCCAAGTGTAAATTCCACTGAGTTTCCTAGTAAGTCCAGGGTCGAACTCAGGGACTTATGAAAACAGGTTGTGTTGGTAATTTTTAGGAAGAATTTACGGTAACCAAATAAATAAATTGTTAGTTTGTTGTTGATTGCGTTAATGAGAGAATAAACAAATGCGGCAGATTTGAGAAAATTCAGTTGTGTGATAGATGTACTGAGTATGAGATGAACAGGTTGAGAAGATCTTTAGTTAGCGTTACTTGGGAATGCGTCAGACTATGCGATCATGCTACCACCATGCACAGCAAGTCATTTTCGAATGCAAATGCAATGCTCCTAAGTCTAGGACGCATGTGTTGAATGCAAAAGTGTCCATAGAGCTTATCCTTAAGTCTCTACTCTTGACCTATGTGATGATGCAAAATTCATAAAAGCAAGGTGACCGCATACAATCATATCCTATCTCTAGGATGCATGCGATGCGTTGATAACAAATAGTGTTTATTCCTAAGCTCCTATCTCTTATTTATGCATTTTAATCTGATTCTCCCGAGCCTGGATTCTAACCTGACCTTCCCAAGCCTAGATCTTGTCCTTAGACTACCCTCCCGAGTATCTCTAATGAACGAATGAAGCATACATAATACAAGATAATCGCATAGAGTGAAGATTCCCTAGTTGTGCTAGCTAAATGCTTCTCAACCCATTTAACTAATTTAGCAACTCATGCATAAATAACAGAGAGTGAACAGATATAGAGAAATAGATTCCATTTCGATAAATGAGTGGAGTACAAAATAACAATGGAATTTAAATGTAGAGAGCCTGGTAGCAATTTCTTGCTGATCGAGGCTTTTACACTGTAATCTCTATTCGGTTCTAAAGATGTTTCCACTTTCGCAAGCATCGGCCCTCTCTCTGTCCTTAAAGCTTCTGGCGCTCTCCCAAGCTTATCGGAACGATCTGCTGGCACAACCTCCTCTCTCTCACGTTCGCCTTAAAACGAAAGAAAATTATGAACAAAGACGTATGAAACTTTGACTAAAGAATGGTGAACCCCTTTTCTGAAGGATGCCCCTGGTATTTATAGAATATCCAAGGTGAACGGCAGCTTCTCTCTCATGATTGTATAGATGGGATGGCTTTAATTTCTGACTGATGCGCCGAATATTTTTCACCGAAAAGCTGAATGTACTTGTGATCGTTATCGACTGTCAACTTAATTCGGATTCAAATGTCATCAGCTTTCTGTCCCAAAGCGGACTCGAAAGAAGAAGGTTGTGCTGATAGATTGTTCCAGTAAGCTTGGGAGAGCATCGGAAGCTTCAAGGATAAAGAGAGGGTCGACACCTGCGGAAGCAGGAACATCTTTGGAACCGAATAGAGATTGACAGTGTAAAAGCCTCGGTCGGCAAGGAATTGCTACCAGACTCTCTACCTTTATCTTCCATTGTTATTTTGTACTCAAACTAATTTATAAAAATGGAATTTCCTTCTCTATATCTGTTTACTCTCTGTTATTTACGCATGAGTAGCTAAATCAGTTGCATGGGTTGAGAAGCATTTAGCTAGCACAACTAGGGAATCCAGAACTAAGCGTCTCCTAACCTCTATGATTTCTCTCTAGGAATCATGAGGTCGGCATTAGATGGATCGAGGTTTGAAATGAATCCGATAATGTTGCAGATGATCCAGGCTGCTAGGCATTTAGAGGAAGGCGTGGCAAAAACCCGCACGCCCACCTCTAGAGTTTCATAGAAATTTGCAACACTTTGGTGTTCCCAAATATCTCCACCGAGGAAGTTCGACTCACTCTGTTCTCATTTTTCTTATGCGATCAAGCAAGAAAATAGGCATATTCTCTTGAACTGGGGGAGATAACTTCATGGGAATAGGTGGTGGAAAAGTTTATGAAGAAGTATTTCCCACCAACCGAGAATGCTAAGAGAAGGAAATTAATAACAAATTTTGAACAAAAAGATGACGAATCGCTCAGTGATGCCTGGGCGAGGTTCAAGTGACTGGTAAGAGACTGTCCACATAATGGCTTACCAGACTACCTGCAAATGGAGATCTTTTACCAAGGATTGAATCCCTCTTCGCAGACCGCTGCCAATGCGGCAGCCGCTGGTGGTCTGCTCGATAACACATATAAGAAGGCAAAGAGTATACTTGATCGCATTTCCAAAAATCACGAAGATTGGCGGGAAAGCGATCAAAGATTAAGAATAAAAGATAATGACGCAAACAACGGGGCCATCGCATCCCTGCTAAATAAAATGGTTGCGATGATGAATTTGATACAAGGCATCACAATTAATAATACGGGAGCGAAGAAAGGGCAGGTCAGCACAATTACTCAAACGACTGCAAGTTATGTCATTTGCGGAGATGCTCACCCGATGGAAGAATGCCCAACAAACCCGCAGTCGATATGTTTCATGAGAAATAATCCCTATTTTGATACATATAACCCCCAGTGGTGAAACCACCCAAATTTTGCGTGGAAAAATCAACAACAAAGCTTTTAACCTGTGGCACAAAAAGGAAGGCCACATGGATTTTTCCCGCAAAACAACGGTCCAACGCACAGCCAAGCTAGCAACTCACAACCACCGCAATCTTTGTCCTTAAAGAGCTTGTTGAAGTAATACATTGAGAAAAACGAATCAGTGCTTCAGAATCATGCTACATCCATTAGAAATCTCAAAATTCAAATGGAACAAATTACAGGCGAGCTAAAAAATAGACCGCAAGGAGTGTTGCCGAGCTCAACTGAGCTCCCTCGCAATGTTGGAGGTAACAGGAAGGAACAATGCTTAGCAGTCTCCTTGCTAAGTGACAACATGACTGCGGAAATAAGGGAGAAACCCATTGCGACCAACTTGAATGCGGTGAAATCCAAAGACCCGTTGACCTATAGTTTGGAGAAGCCCAAGAAAATAGACCCTGAAGTTGCATCCACCCTTAAGCCTCTAGATCTTGAGACAGAAGAAGTCCAACCACCAATAACTCTGCAAAGATTGAAAAAGGAACAAAATGAGGAAGAAAAGATCGCAATAGTGGCTGCAGCGCAAAATGCTATGATCCCACCTAAAATGGGCAACCCAGGAATCTTCACTATACCATACTCTATCAGAGGGACCTACAGTGGCCAAGCATGACGATCTTGGGGCAAGTATAAACATAATGTCGCTATCAATCTTTAAACAATTGAATGTCGGCACACTTATGCCCACAAAGGAAACTCTCCTGCTCGCAAACAGATCTCGAATACATCCTGAAGGAGGGTTGAAAAATGGCACAATTTCAATCGATAAATTCATCCTACCGGCAGACTTCCTCATTTTGGATTATAAAGCAGACGAAGATGCACCCATCATATTGGGACGACCATTCCTTTCAACCGGTCGCGCTCAAATTGATGTGCGCAAGGGGAAATTGTAATGAGCATTCATGGGGGAAAACTCTGAATTAAGGCAGTAAAAATCCCAAAGGACAAAGAAAAGAGAGAAAAGCCACCATAGAGGTGAACAAACCAGCCTGGAATAAGTGGTCCCTAAGTATTATATGATTCAACCTCATCAGGGACGCAATCCTTTTGAATATCCTTTTCCTGCATCAAATACTTCATGAACTTTTATCATCTCGTTACTTATTATCGCAATTACCTTTTTGTTACTAGCATCGTTCTTACTTCTCTACAAAAAAAAAAAAATCGGTGGGAAATTGTGATAATGAATTTTGCTTGGTTTAAAATAATTTGACCCTCTCTCTATTTTTCTTACAACGATTAAGGCACAAGATTACGAAGATGTTACATGAATCAGCAAATTATCTCACTCTGTCACCGCAATCCAAAGAAGATAGATCGCCGCAAAGATGGATGCGTCAATACACAATGCAGGCGACAGCACAAATTTGGGGGTGTATTCTTCCTTATCTTTATTTCAAATTTTGTGTTATCGCATCGCATGTTAGTTTTAACAGTTTTATCACCGCATCCTCTTTGATTACCGCAATCATTTGACATAGATAAATTTAGTAAGATCCGCATGCTGTTTCTTTGCCAATTATGATTTCAATGATGAAAAAATATACTTCTATTTCTTTCGTATATACTAGAGTCATCTTAACTTTAAGATAGTCACCTCATGAAATATTTCTAGAAGTTAGGGGTTTGCTAGCTTTCTTTCAAACTCTCTTTACGAAACTTTCTGAGAACATCGCATGACTTATTTCAATCTTTTGGCAATGAGGACATTGCCGCATTTTAAATTTGGGGGTGAGGTATTTATTTTCGACTTTGCTATTTTGAAGAGAAAAAAAGAAGGAAAAAACTTGAGAATAACAACTCCACTGTCAACGCAATGGGAAACCCATGTTGATATGAGTTAAGTTGTGAAGGCACTTACCCGTAGTTGGATGTCCGCATGACACACGTGGGGGCAAGCCAAAGTAAGTCACCAGAATCAACGCATAAATAAATGACTGCAACTCCACTGCCAAGTAGGCATGAGTTTAGTCTGAGAAAGAGCGCATTGCTCGTAGTTGGATGTCCGCATGACACACGTGGAGGCAACCCAAAATGAAGGCAAGGCACTTGGATCAGCGCAAGGTTAGAAAAAATAACATTGACAAGAAATATGCAAGGATAAAATCATTTAACACCCCGGTGAAAAAAATTTATTTTTGAAATAAATCATGTGATGTTCCGAAAATTAGTAAAGTCCTTTTGAAGGTTAAGCTTGCAATCCCTAGATCTTAGAAATATTTCAAGAAGAGACTTGAATAAGGCTTAAGAAAACTTTGGTATATAGGATTTGAACGAAGTATCCTTGAGAAATCTAGGAAAACGACATTGCGGTTGACTTGCTAAAGGAAGTCTTTAGCTTATACTTGAGGACAAACATTGTTTAAATTGGGGGTGTGATAACGGGCAGAAATGCACGTTATCATAGTGCTAAGTTCTTAAATAATGTTGGCTTGCATTGATAAAACTTGTTAAATTGCGTCCAAGAAGCATCAAATTCATAATATTACGGTCGCATGCATTTATCACATTAGAACAGTTGATTTTTGTATTTTTGTGTAGAATATGCAATGGTGCAAGGCAGAAATTGCGATAATAGGAAATCATTGGTCGAGCACAGCATTACCGCAAGCCTTTGCGGTAATCGTGTTCACAAATATTCTCCCGAGAAGGATTGCCGCAACTTGGTCAACGCAACATGGTGGGCACATCTGGGTGAAAGGCTAATAATCGCGATGGGACATAAAGCTGATGAAAGTCGAATCCGAATTAAATTGACAGCCGATAACGATCACAAGTACATTCACCTTTTCGGTGACAAATATTCGGCGCATCAGTCAGGAATTAAAGTAGTCCCATCTGTACAATCACTGTCTCTTATACACATCTAGATGTGTATAAGAGACAGGGGCACATCTGGGTGAAAGGCTAATAATCGCGATGGGACATAAAGCTGATGAAAGTCGAATCCGAATTAAATTGACAGCCGATAACGATCACAAGTACATTCACCTTTTCGGTGACAAATATTCGGTGCATCAGTCAGGAATTAAAGTAGTCCCATCTGTACAATCATGAGAGAGAAGACGACTTTCACCCTGGATGTTCTATTAATACCAAGGGCATCCTTCATAAAAGGGCCATCTTACGAGTTTAGCCTGGTTCTTAGATTTTCTTTACTTCAAGGCCGACGCGAGAGAAGAAGGTTGTGCTGACAGATCATTTCAGTAAGCTTGGGAGAGCGCTGAAAGCTTCAAGGATAGAGAAAGGGCAGACGCCTGCAGAAGCAGGAACATCTTTGGAATCGAATAGACATTGACAGTGTAAAAGCCTCGGTCAGCAAGGAATTGCTACCAGGCTCTCTACCTTTATCTTCCATTGTTATTTTATACTCAAACTCATTTATGAAAATGGAATTTCCTTCTCTATTGTTCACTGTGAAACCCGAATTTCCATTTTTCCTACTTTAGCAGCTAGTGAAGGAAATTAACTAAGTGAGAGTTAAATCCTATGTTGAAATGAAGAAAATTTCTAAGTGTTGAATAGATTTTCCTTTAGTAGCTTTGAGTTAAGCTTAAATTGATGAAAATTGACTAACTGTTGGACTAGGCATTGCCATGCATTGGCCATAAGATCTTAGAGAGATTACTTGGGCCAAGGGAGAAGTTGAAGTGGGAGTGACGCATGCCTTGGAGGTTAGACCAACGCATTAGGCTCAATGGATGCGTTGCAGGGTGGTATGCGGTTGAAGGAAGGCAGCTGAGGGTGATGCATAGGGGTGGCACGCGGGCATGCGAGGATGCATGGGGTAAGCTAGGACGCGAGGTAAGGCAGGCACTAGAGGATGGCATGCGCCGATGCACAGCGCCCATGTCAAGCGCCCATGCGTCGGAGACAAGTGCCCATGTCAAGCGCCTATATGTCGACGCCAGCGGCCGTGCCAAGTGCCTATGCGTCGATGCGGCCGAGCGAGCCATGGTAAGTCGATGCGGCCAAGCGCCTATGCGTCGATGCAGCCAAGCACTTATGCGTCGATGCGGCTGAGTGAGGCCATACATTGGTGTCGTGCGACCTTGCTATGCGTTGGAGGTTGACGATGGCTTGCATGATGGATACGTTGGATATAGGCCATGCGATGAGCTGGGTTGGACGCATGGTGGTTGGCTCTTGCAATGGTTAAGGCTTGCGGTGACAAAGTAAGTGAGTTGGGTTGCGTTGTAAAAGATGCGATGGTGTTGAGTTGAAAACCAAGTGGTGATGATAAACCATGTATTGGTGATACACTATGCATTGATGACCCACTATGCGTTGAAGATTACACTATGCATTGATTATAAACTATGCGTTGATGGCCAACTATGCGCTGATGGCATACTATGCGTTGAACATCCAAGGGTTTGTGGACGCATATGAAGGATGAGCTCATATCAAGGACGTCATCCGGACTTGTGGCTTCTTAGGAGGAATTCTTAAGCCTTAAGTAAAAGTGGTGGATGCATAAGAAGACATGTAAAAGTTGAGGGCTATGCGTTGGTGAAAGGAGAAGAAGACACTTTGGCTTGCGTTGATGGTGTGAAGAAAAGACACTTGGACATGCATCCAAGTAGGAGATGTTGGTCGTAGAGCAATCTTGGATGCATATAAATAGGACCAAGGACTTCAGATGAGAACTCAAATTCTCTTCAAAGGACATAAAGAAGAGTGTATTGGGAGGAGGCTATGCGTTGATGGTAAGACCATGTGTTGGTCAAGATGTTCCAAGAAAGGGGACGCAGTGGACAGTGAAGTATGGAAAACAGCATTATCTTAGAAAGAGAAGTTCTCCCAGAATACTCGTGCATTTGGAGTGATTCAAAAGCCACCTGAAAGCTATGAAAGTTTAGTTTTCAGGGTAGGGCTGCCTGAGAAGAAACTTCAAGGGATCGGGCTGGAAGCTGAGAAAAAGACAGAAGGGTTGGGCTGTCGGGTAAGCTGAGCCAGTCTTGATGTTTTAATGATTCCGGCCAAACCACGAGAAGTTATGACCTAAGAGTTTATGGTAAGCTTCCTGAGAAATTTTAGAACATGTTTGCAGAAGGAAGTATCTTAAAATAAGATCTGGAACTATGAGTAATATAGGCTGATAATTGAATCTGGAATTTAGGGTTCAAAAGGAAATCAAGGAAACTGAAGGAACTTCGGAAAGAAAAGTTCCTAACCAACCAAAGTGAGTGGTTATTGTGTGTTGTATTGTTGATGTATTTTCGATATATAGGTAAATATATATAGGGGATAATGTTAAATTGGCATAATCAGGGATATATGTTTATTTGATTACTACGCTTGTTAAGATATTGCTTGTATGTTTGTTTTGGAGACTAAAATTGTACCCGGGATATATAGTTAGCATGCTTGAAAAGGGTACTTGGTGTAAAAATAGAGTCGACTTCGATCGGCAGGATATGATAGTCGGTGACGACCGGCGGGAAATATAGTCAAGTTACCTAAGCATAGCTAGCGGGAAAATAGTCGATGTGCACATTGGCGGGATAATAGGGTACAGGGAAAGTTTCCACAGGAATTGTTATTGTCTTAGTATACGTGTGAAAGTACTGGGGATGTTTTTATTATGTGATAACCAACGGTCAAGCTGGGATTGATTGTTTTAACCAACGGTCGAGTTGGGGATTGTCCAGCGGTTTGGCTGGAAAATAATATCGAACTTGTGGTAATGTTCTTGTTGACTATGCATTGCTTTCCAAAAGTATATTTCTGTTGACAAAGTTATTTGTTTAGCTAAAGGCACCACTCACTGGGCTTTATAGCTCATGTTTTCCATGTTTACATCTATTCACTCTCTGTTATTTACGCATGAGTAGCTAAATCTGTCGAATGGGTTGGGAAGCATTTAGCTAGCACAACTAGGGAATCTTCATTCTATGCGATTATCTTGTATTATGTATGCTTCATTCATTCATTAGAGATACTCGGGGGTAGTCTAAGGACAGGATCTAGGCTTGGGAAGGTCAGGTTAGAATTTAGGCTTGGGAGAGTCAGATTATAACGTATAATTAAGAGAAAGGAGCTTAGAAATAAGCACTATTTGTTATCAACGCATCGCATGCATCCTAGAGATAGGATATGATTGTATGCGGTCACCTTGCCTTTATGCATTTTGNCTTGGTATCAGAGCATAAGTTTCTGGGACAATTGAGGAATTAGTTTATATTGGCTTTTTATCAAAGCATAAGTTTCTGGGAAAGTTGAAGGGTGAGTTGATACTAGTTTGGTATCAAAGTATATGTTCTTCAAAACCTGAGGGTTGAATTTAGTAAAACCAGAGGGAAGTGTGGTAGAGTAAAGGTTTAGAAGGAAACATAAGAAATTAGTCAAGGTAGACCAAGAGGAATGGCAGAAGTGGCATGACCTAGCAGGCAACCGGAGCTGGAACTCACAACGCTACCTGAAGATCTACCGAGGAAGGTAAGTATGAATTTAAGTTATTCTCATTTAGTATTTGAGATAGAAAAGTTATATTGTAGATAGTTTGATTCAACATCTAGCTTAGAGATGGCTGGGTAAGGTATTATTGGACAAACTAACAAAAGTTGATATCAGAGTAGCATAGTGGAAGTGTGGTAATGGACGAGGTTATAAGAGATTACAACAGCAGTTGTTGTGGAACCTTAAATCGGAGTTAGTTCGAGTAACTTTCAAGGACGAAATTTTCTTAAGGGGGAAGTAAATATGAAACTCGGATTTCCATTTTTCCTACTTAAGCAGCTGGTTAAGGAAATTAACTAAGTGAGAGTTAAATCCTATGTTGAAGTGAAGGAAATTTCTAAGTGTTAAATAGATTTTCCTTGAGTAGCTTTGAGTTAAGCTTAAATTGATGAAAATTGACTAAGTGTTGGACTAGGCATTGCCATGCATTGGCCATAAGATCCTGGAGAGATTAATTGGGCCAAGGGAGAAGTTGAAATGGGAGTGACGCATGCCTTGGAGGTTAGACCAATGCATTAGGCTCAATGGATGCATTGAAGGGTGGTATGTGGTTGAAGGAAGGTAGCCGAGGGTGATGCATAGAGGTGGAACGCGGGCATGCAAGGATGCATGGGGTAAGTTAGGATGTGGGGCAAGGCAGGCACTGGAAGATGGCATGCATCGATGCACAGCGCCCATGTCAAGCGCCCATGCCAAACGCCTATGCATCGACGCCAGCGGTCGAGCCAAGCACCTATGCGTCGATACGGACGAGCGAGGCCATACGTTGGTGTCGTGCGACCTTGCTATGCGTTGGAGGTTGAAGATGGCTTGCATGATGGATACATTGAACATAGGCCATGTGATGATATGGGTTGGATGCATAGTGGTTGGCTCTTGCGATGGTTAAGGCTTGCACTGACAAAATAAGTGAGTTTGGGTTGCGTTGTAGAAGATGTGATGGTGTTGAGTTGAAAACCAAGTGGTGATGATAAACCATGTGTTGGTGATACACTATGCGTTGATGGCATACTATGCATTGTTGACCCACTATGCGTTGATTATAGACTATGCGTTGATGGCCAACTATGCGCTGATGGCATACTATGCATTGAACATCCAAGGGTTTGTGGACGCATATGAAGGATGAGCTCATATCGAGGATGTCATCCAGACTTGTGGCTTCTTAGGAGGAATTCTTAAGCCTTAAGTAAAAGAGGTGGATACATAAAAAGACATGTAAAAGTTGAGGGCTATGCGTTGGTGAAAGGAGAAGAAGACACTTTGGCTTGCATTGATGTAAGAATGCATTGATGGTGTGAAGAAAAGACACTTGGACATGCAGCCAAGTAGGAGGTGTCAACCGTGGAGCAATCTTGGACGCATATAAATAGGGCCACAGACTTCATATTAGAACTCAAATACTCTTCAAAGGACATAAAGAAGATTGTATTGGGAGGAGGCTATGCATTGATGGTAAGACCATGCATTGGTTAAGATATTCCAAGAAGGGGGACACAGTGGACAATGAAGTTTGGAAAACAGCATCAACTTGTGAAGAGGAGTTCTCCAAGAATACTCGTGCGTTTAGAGTGATTCTAAAGCCACCTAAAAGCTCTGAAAGTCTAGTCTTCAGGGTCGGGCTGCCGAAGAATAAGCTCCAAGGGATAAGGCTAGAAGCTGAGAAAAATGCAGAAGGGTCAGGCTATCGGGTAAGCTGAGCCAATCTTGATTGTTTGATGATTCCGGCCAAACCACGAAGATTTATGAGCTAAAATTTTATGATAAGCTTCCTGAGACATTTTAGAACATGTTTACAGAAGGAAGTACCTTAAAATAAGGTCTGTAACTATGAGTAATATAGGCTGATAATTGAATTTGGAATTTAGGATTCAAAAGGGAACCAAGGAAACCGAAGGAACTTCGAAAAGAAAACTTCCTAACCAACCAAGGTGAGTGGTTATTGTGTGTTGTATTGTTGATGTATTTTCGATATATAGGTAAATATATATAGGGGATAATGTTAAATTGGCATAATCAGGGATATATGTTTATTTGATTACTACGCTTGTTAAGATATTGCTTGTATGTTTGTTTTGGAGACTGAAATTGTACCCGGGATATATAGCTAGCATGCTTGAAAAGGGTACTTGGTGGAAAAATATAGTCAACTTCGATCGGCAGGATATGATAGTCGGTGACGACCGGCGGGAAATATAGTCAAGTTACCTAAGCATAGCTAGCGGGAAAATAGTCGATGTGCACATTGGCGGGATAATAGGGTACAGGGAAAGTTTCCACATGAATTGTTGTTGTCTTAGTATACGTGTGAAAGTACTGGGGATGTTTTTATTATGTGATAACCAATGGTCAAGTTGGGATTGATTGTTTTAACCAGCGGTCGAGTTGGGGATTGTCCAGCGGTTTGGTTGGAAAATAATATCGAACTTGTGGTAATGTTCTTGTTGACTATGCATTGCTTTCCAAAAGTATATTTCTGTTGACAAAATTATTTGTTTAGCTAAAGGCACCACTCACTGGGCTTTATAGCTCATGTTTTCCATGTTTTAAGTCCCCCCCCCCCAGGTAGCGAAAGGTGAGGAGTTCCAGGGTGCTGCTAAGGTCAAGGTCTGCCACGTGCCACAGTTACAATCCCAAAGGGCTTTACAGTTGTTGTAAACTTGTAATTAAGTCTTGGAGTTATATAAATGCTACATTGTTGTAATAAAATGGACCTACTCAATCAGTTGATTGTTTAATTTGTACATTGGTATCAGAGTTATCAGGCAGTAAGTGTCAACGAAAGGGTTGATAACTGCTGCGGTCACGCCCTTTCCCATGCTCGGAGGGTAGTCTGAGGTGGGGTGTGACATTCACTCTCTGTTATTTACGCATGAGTAGCTAAATCAGTTGAATGGGTTGGGAAGCATTTAGCTAGCACCACTAGGGAGTCTTCATTCTATGCGATTATCTTGTATTATGTATGCTTCATTTGTCCATTAGAGATACTCGGAAGGGTAGTCTAAGGACAGGATCTAGGCTTGGGAAGGTCAGGTTAGAATCTAGGCTCGGGAGAGATAGATTAGAACGCATAATCAACAGATAGAAGCTTAGGAATAAGCACTATTTGTTATCAACACATCGCATGCATCCTAGAGAGAGGATATGATTGTATGTGGTCACCTTGCCTTTATGCATTTTGCATCATCGCATAGGAAAAGAGTAGAGACTTAGGGATGAGCTCTATAGACACTTTTGCATTCAACACATGCGTCCTAGACCTAAGAGCATCACATGACTTCTTTCAATCTTTCAGCAATGGGGACATTGCTGCGTTTTAAATTTGGGGGTGCGGTATTCATTTTCAACCTTGCTATTTTTAGGTTAAAAAAATCATAACGTTGCGATCGGATCGTACTCGTAGTTGGATGTCCGCATGACACACGAGGGAGCAAGCCAAAACGAAGGTAGGAATCGTGATCAACGCACAAATAAATGATCGCAACTCCGCTGCCAAATGGGCATGAGTTTAGACTGAGAAAGAGCGCCTTAATCGTAGTTGGATGTCCGCATGACACACGTGGGGGCAAGCCCAAACGAAGGCTAGGCACTTGGATCAGCACAAGGTCAAAGAAAGAAAGAAGATATATATATATAAATATGTATGTCTAAAATACGCAAGGATAAAAATCATTTGATTACACCCAAGTTGGAAATGTTTTTATGAAATAAATCATGCGATGCCCTGGAATCTAGTAAAGTCTTTTTGAAGGTTAAACTTGTGGTCCCTAAATTTTAGAAATATTTTAAGAAGCCTGGATAAAAATTAAGAAGATTTTGGTACATGGATTTGAATAAGGCATCCTTGAGAAATCTAGGAAAGAGAAGGCGGTCGACTTTCTAAAGGAAATCTTTAACTTATGCTTGAGGACAAGCATTGTTAAAATTTGGAGGTATCATAACGGGCAGAAATGCACATTATTACAGTGCTAAGTTATAAAACAATGCAGGATTGCGATGGTAAAAATATACAATATTGCGTTTAAAAGCACTAAGTTCACAACATTGCGATCGCATGCGTCCATCGCATTAAAACAGCTAACTTATGTATTTTATGCAGGAAATGCGTTGCCGCAAGGTGGAAATGCGATCTGAAGAAATTAACGTCCGAACGCATAAGAGATTGCGACCGCAAGGCTATGCGATCGTTTGCGTTCGCGAAAATCTGCTCAAGAAGGTGGTAGCATAGAGCCGGCGCATCAAGGTGGGCGCATCTGCGTGAAAGCTTAATAAATTGCGATGGGACAGAAAGCTGATGACGATCGATTCCGAATTAAGTTGACAAGTCGTTAATGACCTAATGTAGCAAGTACACTCAACTTTTCGGTCACAATTATTTGGCACATCAGACAGAGAATTAATGTCATCCCATCAGTGCAATCATAAGAGAGAAGAAGCTTTTCACCCTGAAGCTCTATAAATACCGAAGGCCACCTTCAGTGAAGGAGATCGTTTAGTTTTACAGAATTCACCCTATAGATAGAAGTTAGCCTTGTTCATAGTTTTTCATTTACTTAGAAGGCGGAAGCGAGTAAAGGGAGATTACACCGAGAGATCGTCCCAATGAACTCGAAAGAGTGCCAGGAGCGTCGAAATTAGAGAGAGGGCCAACTCTTGTGGAAGCAAGAACATCTTTTGGGGCGGAATAGAGAAAACACAGTGTAAAAGCCTTGTGAAGCAAGGAATTGCTACCAGGCTCTTTACCCTTATTTTCCATTGTCATTTTGTACTCTGAACCTATTTATAAAATGGAAATTGCATCTTTATATCTATCCACTCTTTTTACATTACGTATGAGTAGCTAAATTTGTCGAATGGGTTGAGAAGCACTTAGCTAGCATAACCTGGGATCTTCATTCTATGCAATCATCTTGTATTATGTATGCATTATTCATCCATTAGAGATACTCGGGAGGGTAGTCTAAGGATAGAATCCAGGCTTGGAAAAGTCATATTAGAATCTAGGTTCGAGAGAGTCAGATTAGAACCGCATAATCTAGAGATAGAAGCTTAAGAATAAGTTCTGTTTGCTATTAACGCATCACATGCACCCTAGAGATAAGACATGATTGTATGCGGTCACCTTGTCCTAGTATGCATCGTCATTGCATAGGCAAGAAGTAGAGACTTAGGAATAAGTTCTATAGACATTATCGCATTCATCGCATGCGTTCTAAAATTAGGAGCTATCGCATTTGCATTGGAAAATGATTTGCTATCGCATGAGTGTAGCATGATCGCATAGCTTGAACGCATTCTCGGGAAATACTAATTCAAGACCTTCTCAAACCGTTCCTCCGCATACTCAGTGCATCTGTCGCATAATTACTCTTTTCTCAAATCCGCCGCATACTTTTTATAATAAACAACAAACCAACCAAACCATTGATTTAATTGTTACCTCAAAGTGATCTAAAATTACTATCGCATATTGTCTTCCTTACTCCCTGTGTTCGACCCTGGGCTTACCAGGCAACTCAGTGGGTCTTACTGAGAAAACTTGCATGCTCAATGCATGTTCCATCCTCGCATACCACTCCATTATTTCATCGCATAAAATAATGCATCAAGGACCCACACGCCTATCTCCGGAGTTTCATGAAAATCTCTTATACTTTTGTGTTCCTAAACATCTCAGCTGAAGAAGTTCGACTAACATTGTTCCCATTTTCGTTATGCAACCAAGCAAGGAAATGGGAATATTCTCTCGAACTACGGGAGATAACCTCGTGGGAACAAGTTGTAGAGAAGTTCATGAAGAAATACTTCCTTCCTACTGAGAATGCAAGAAGGAGGAAGTTGATTACAAATTTTGAATAGGAAATTGATGAATCGTTCAGCGATGCCTGGGCGAGGTTTAAGAGGTTGGTGCGAGATTGTCTACACAACGGTTTACCAGACTTTCTCCAGATGGAGATATTTTATCACGGTTTGAACCCTGCATCGTAGATAGCTGCCAATGCGGCAGCAGCTGGTGGTTTGCTTGACAAAACTTATGATGAGACGAAGAATATCCTTGATTTCATATAAAAGAATCACAAAGATTGGCGAGAAAGCGAACAACGACTAAAAATTTGAGAAGGTGACATAAACAATAGGGCCATCGCATCTCTACAGAACCAAATGAATACGATGATCAATCTGTTACAAGCCATCACAATCAACAGTCCTGGAATGCAAAGAGGGCAGGTCAACGCAATTGAACAAACGAGCACGAGTTATGCTACTTTTGGAGATTCACATTTGATTAAAGAATGTCCAAGGAACCCGCAGTCAGTATACTTCGTAAAGAATAATCCTTTCTCTAACACATACAACCCCAGGTGGAGAACCCATCCCAACTTCGCGTGGAATAATAATCAACAACAATATTATCAACCTATGGTAGAAAAAGAAGGACCGCCAGGATTTTTCCAGCGAACGAATGGTCAACCGCAACATCAAGCCAGCAACTCGCAAGCACTGCCATCTTCTTCTCTAGAGAGTCTATTAAAGCAGTATATTGAGAAGAATGAAATGGTCCTCCAGAACAAGGCGACTTCTATTCACAATCTGGAGATCCAAATAGGACAGATTGCGGGAGATCTTAAATGTAGACCACAAGAGACGTTGTCGAGCTCAACTGAGCTCCCTCGCAACCCGAGGAACATAGGAAAGGAGCATTCTCAAGTCGTGACATTGCGAATTGGAAAGACAATAGCGAAAGAAAAGAAGGAGCCAAGTAGGACTAATCCAATTGCAATGGAATCCAAGAACCTATTGACACAGAATGAACCAGAAAAGCCTGAGACGATGGAACCAGAAGTTGCGTCCACTTCTAAGCCTATAGAACAAAGAACCGTGAAGGTACAACTGCCACCATTCCCACAAAGACGTAAAAAGAAGCAAAATGATGAAGTGCAGTATCATCACTTCATGGAAATGTTAAAACAGTTACACATCAACATCCCTTTTACAAAAGCGATAGAACAAATGCCAAAATATGCTAAGTTTTTTTAGGACATGGTGACAAAGAAAAGAAGCACAGGAAAGTTCGCAACAGTGGCATTAACATAAGAGTCAAACACTATAATCCCACCAAAGATGCACGACCTAGGAAGTTTCATGATACCGTGCTCAATTGGCGGGATCCATATCGGTCTAGCGCTATGGGACATTTAGGCCAGTATAAATTCAATGCCCCTTTCAATCTTCAGACAGTTGAATGTGAGGCAGCTGACGCCCACAAGGTGACTCTCCAGCTTACGGATAGGTCCTTAGTTCATCCAGAGGGAAAGTTGAAGGATGTCATAGTTACAATTGATAAATTCATTCTACCAGCAAACAAAGAAGAAAATTAAACTTTGAATGAAGAGAGAAAAACACAAAAACCTTCCTTGGAACAACCACCTACCGTGGAATTAAAAACTCTGCCAAGTCATCTGAAGTGTGTTTTCCTAGGGCAAAATGAAACTTTGCTGTGATAATTTACTCTATGCTACAAGAAGAACAAAAAAATGCGCTACTTAGCATCATGAAGAAGTACATAAAAGCAATCGGGTGGACGCTAGCAGATATAAGAGGAATCAGCCCAACATACTGCATGTACATGATACATCTCGAAGAAAACCAAAAAGGGTCTATCGAACCTCAATGCAGACTGAACCCTGTGATGAAGAAGGTTATGAAAAAGGAGATAATTAAATGGTTGGATGCAGACATCATATACCCAATCGCCGATAGCACGTGGGTCAGCCCCATGCAATGTGTGCCCAAGAAGGTAAGAATTACGGTAGTCCCAAATGCAAACAATGAATTAATACCAATGAAGACCGTCACTGATTGGTAGATTTGCATGGACTACTGCAAGCTTAATGCGGCGACGAAGAATAACCATTTCCCCTTGCCTTTTATTGACCAGATGCTAGACCGCCTAGCAGAAAATGATTACTTTTGGTTTCTGGACGGGTATGCGGGCTACAACCAAATAATGATCGCTCCTGAAGACCAAGAGAAACCACATTCACCTGCCTATACGGAACATTTGCTTTTCGTCCTATGCCCTTCGGATTATGAAATGCGTCGAGCACGTTTCAGAGGTTCATGATGGTTATCTTCTTCGAATATCTAAAGGATTCAATGGAAATTTTAATGGACGACTTCTCGGTTTGTGGGCAAACGTATGAAGTCTGTCTGAACAACATGGAGAAGATATTAAGAAGATGCGAAGAGACAAATCTTATGCTGAATTGGGAGAAGTACCACTTCATGGTGAAAGAAGGTATTGTACTCGGGCACAAGGTTTCCAAGGAAGGGCTGGAGGTGGATAAAGTGAAAATCGAGGCCATTAAAAAGCTTCCACCTCCAGCAAATGTGAAGGTTGTCAAAAGTTTCCTAGGACATGCAAGATTTTACCGTCGTTTTGTGAAGGACTTTTCGAAGATAGCTCGACCATTGAGTGCATTGCTAGAGGCTGATAGAACTTTTGACTTTGATAAATAGTGCCTCAACGCATTCAAAATACTAAAGAATACATTAATTACTGCACCTGTGTTGATCGCACCGGACTGGATAAAGCCATTTGAGCTACTAGGCGATGCTAGCAGTTATGCAATGAGGCAGTGTTAGCACAAAAGAAAAAGACAATGCTATACCCCATCGCATATGTGAGTAGAACATTGAACCCTGCCCAAGTAAATTACACTACTACTGAGAAGGAGCTACTTGTGGTGATCTTTGCGCTAGAAAAATTTAGAGCTTACTTGTTGAGATCCAAAGTGATAGTTCACACCGACCATTCGACAATCAAATATTTAATGACTAAGAAAGATGCAAATCCGAGATTAATCTGATGGGTTTTCCTCCTCCAAGAATTCAAAACGGAAATAATTGACTGCAAGGGGACGGAGAACCAGGTTGCGGACCACCTATCAAGATCAGAGAATCCAGAAGTAGACCGCAATAAGTTGGAGGTGAACACAACCTTTCCAGATGAGTAGCTGTTCAAACTTGAAGAATCACCATGGAACGCAGATGTTGTCAATTACCTAGTCTGTGAGCAATATTCGGAAAATTACACAGCCCACCAAAAGAGGCAACTTATGCATGAATGTAAATCCTACTATTGGAACGAGCCGAATCTTTATAACAGAGGGTCAGACCAAATCTTGCGACTATGTGTACCGGAGATTGCTTATCAGTGCATACTTTCCCAATGCCATGACTCACCTTATGGTGGACATTTTGGAGGCCAACGCACAGTAGCAAAAGTGTTACAAAGCGGGTATTTTTGGCCAACTCTATTCAAGGATGCGCGAGACTATTCTATGAGATGTGACAAGTGCCAACGCACGGGAAAAATTTCATGGAAGAATGCGATGCCAATGAATATTATATTAGAATTGGAACTCTTTGACGTGTGGGGCATAGACTTCATGGGACCATTTCCACCATCAAATGGTCACAAGTACATTCTGTTGATCGTCGATTATGTCTTCAAGTGGGTTGAAGCGGTATCATGCGATGATAGTCTCCAGATTCTTGTGAAGAAACATCTTCACTCATTTTGGCACCCCACGTGCCATAATAAGTGATGAAGGCTCCCACTTTGTCAATGGCGTCATCAACAAACTGCTACTCAAGTACAATATCCACCATAAGGTCGCCACCACATATCATCCACAGACAAACGCCAAGCCAAGGTGTCTAATAGGGAAATCAAACTGATCCTAGAGAAGGTGGTGAATCCTTCACGCAAATAATGGGGCATGAAGCTGGACGATGCCTTGTGAGCATACAGGACCGCCTATAAAACACCTATAGGAATGTCCCCATATGTGTTGGTGTTTGGAAAGGCATGTCACTTACCGCTGGAATTAGAGCACAAGGCACTGTGGGCAGTGAAGAAGCTCAATTTTGATTTGAAGACTGAAGGGGAGGAAAGAAAACTTTAGTTGCTTGAGCTAGACAAATGGAGAACTCAAGCATATGAAAATGCCAAGATCTACAAGGAATGCGCAAAACGTTGGCATGACAAACGACTATGCGAAAAGAATCTCCAGGATGGACAGAAGGTCTTGTTATACAACTCTAGGCAATGACTTTTTCCCGAAAAATTAAAGTCATGCTGGTTCGGACCATTTGTAATCAAAGAAGAATTCTCGCACGGTGCGGTCGAATTAACCAATGAAGAAGGGACCAGTGCATTTAAGGTCAACGGGCAAAAAGACAAGATGTATCACGAAGGAGACTTGCATTGCGAGAAAACCTCCGTGGACCTAAGGAATTCCTGACTAAAGAAGAAATGAGTAGTCCCTGTGCTAATATACGATACAAACTCATCAGGACGCAATTTTTTGAAGTATCCTTTTGATATCTTTATTTCATGAACTTACTTTACCTTTTTGTACAAACACTACTCTTTAAAATTATCAACTCTGTCTTTCATACTTTTTTACCCTCTTGATTTTTAGCAACGATCGTAGTGAACGATTGCAGTGGAGCTACGCGATAAATTAAAAACACGCGACCAGTTCGATCAAACCATCGCAATCGAGAAATCAACCCGCCGCAAGCTAGGACTGTCTCTTATACACATCTAGATGTGTATAAGAGACAGCCTAAAAACACGCGACCAGTTCGATCAGCCCATCGCAATCGAGAAATCAACCCGCCGCAAAGAAGGATGCGATCACAGATGATGCGGGCAACAAAGTAAATTTGGGGGTTGTATCTTTCTTCAACTCTTTTATTCCAATTTTGCACTTCTCATACCACATTTTAATATTGCTAATTTTATTATCGCATCCTCTTTAAGTTTGGCACAATCATTAGATTTTGATTACTTTATTTAGTCACCGCATTCTTCCTCATACCAATTATGATTTCAATGATGAAACTCATGCCTTTATTTCTCATTGCATGTACTAGAATCAACTTAATTTCAAGAAAGTCAATTCATGAAACATTTCTAAAAGTTAGTGGTCCACCAACTTTCTTTCAAAACAATTTTTACAAAATTTCCTAAGAGCATCACATGAATTGCTTCAGTCTATCAGCAATGAGGACATTGTTGTGTATAAATTTGGGTGTGCTAGTATTTATTTTCAACCTTGCTACTTTTAGAAATTCCACTAAAAAAAAATCATAACACTGAGATCGGATCCTACTCATAGTTGGATGCTCGCATGACACCTGTAGGGGCAAGCCAAAACGAAGGTAGGAATCGTGATCAACGCATAAATCAAGTGATCGCAACTCCGCTGCCAAATGGGCATGAGTTTAGATTGAGAAAGAGCATCGTGCTCGTAGTTGGATGCTCGCATGACACCCATGGGGGCAAGCCAAAAAGAAGGCTAGGCACTTGGATCAGCGTAAGGTCACAAAAAGAATATCCAAACTACGCAATGATAAAAATCATTTGGAAATACCCCGGTTGAAAAAAAAGGTTTTGAAATAAATCATGCGATGTTCTGGAAACAAGTAAAGTATTTTTGAAGGTTAAACTTGCGGTCCCTAAGTATTAGAAATATTTTAGGAAGAGATCAGGATAGAAATCAAGAAGATTTTGGTTCATAAAATTTGAATAAGGCACCTCAAGAAATCTAGGTAGGGAAAAGGCGGTTGGTTCTTTAAAGAAAATCTTTAGTTTATGCTTGAGTACAAGCATTGTTTTAAATTTGGGGGTGTGATAACGGGTAGAAATGCACATTATTACAGTACAAATAAGTAAAACAATGAGGGAATGCGACGGTAAAAATATATAAAATCATGTCCAAAAGCGTTAAACTGAGAAAATTGCGATCGCATGAGCCCATCACATAAAAGCAGCTAATTTACTTATTTTGTGTATGAAAAATGTGTTGGCACAAGTAAAATTAGGAATTAGGTGTCCGCACGCATTCAAAGATTGCGATCGCAAAGTCATGCGATTGTATGCAATCGCGAGAAGTTGCTCAAGAAGGTGGCCGCATAAAGACGACGCATCAAGGTGAAAGCATAATAAATCATGATAAGACGGAAAGCTGATGATGGTCGAATCTGAATTTAGTTGACAAGCCATTAAAGAAACACTGTAGCAAGTACACTCAACTTTTGGTGACCATTAATCGGCGCATCAGAGCAGGAGATTTAATGACCACCCATCATTGCAATCATTAGAGAGAAAAGCTTCTTCACCTTGAGCTCTATAACTATCGAAGGCCACCATCGTTAACAGGAGATCGCCATATATAGAATAAAGATCATATACAAAATAGAGAGTCGTTAGTCTGTTCATAGTCATACTTACACTTAGATGGAGATGAGCCAAGAGAAGAAGACACCGAGTGATCATTCCCAGATAACTCGAAAGACTGCTGGGAAGCGCTACAAAAGGAGAGAGGGCCAACACTTGCGAAAGCAAGGATATTCATCTGGGCAGAGTGGAGTGAAAAGACAGTGTAAAAGGCCACGGGAAGCAAGACATTGCTACCGAGCTTCTTATATCTACATTCTATTACTATTCTGTATTCTGCATTTAATTTACTGACAATGTAAATCTCATTTCAACTTACGTTCAATCTTTCCATACTTCGCATAAGTAGCTAAATTTCCGAATGGGTTGAGAAGTATATAGCTAGCATGACCTAAGATTTACACTTTATGCGATCATCTTGTCTTATGTATGCGTCATTCACCCTTTAGAGATACTTGAGAGAGTAGTCTAAAGAAAGAATCTAGACTTGAGAGAGTCAGATTAGAATCTAGGCTTGAGAGAGTCAGATTAGAACCGCATAAGCAAGAGATAGAAACTTAGACATAAGTTCTGTTTGTTATCACGCATCGCATGCACCCTAGAAATAGGATATGATAGTATGTGGTCACCTTGTGTATGTGTGTATCATTCATCATCACATAGACAAGAATAGAGGCTTATACATAAGGCCTATCGACATTTTTCGTATACATCGCATGCGTCCTAGAAATAGGAATTATGGCATTTGCATTGAGAGATGACATGCTGTTGTTTGTGTGTAGCATGATCACATAACTTGAACGCAATCTTAGGAAGTGTTAGCTAAACCCCTTCTCAACCCGTTCATCGCATACTCATTGAAATTCTCGATTTCATCAACTCTTTATTTGGACTCCATCGCATAGGAAATATACTTAAACAAAACACCATCCAACTTATTTGTTTTCGCCACTGCAAAAGAATAAAAAATTAGCTGTCGCATATTAACTAAGTAGTCCCTGTGTTCGACCCTGGACTTACCAGGAAACTTAGTGAGGCTTATACTTGGGTCTTATTAGGAAAACTTGCATATGCAACGCATAACACATCACCGCAACTTTACATCATAATCGCATCACATTTACAACGCATCAACCAACAATTAGATTAGTGAAGAACTGGTGTGGGCTAGTTAGACAGTGTGGAAAGAAGAAAGAAGAAAGACTAGAAAACATATGATATTTCCAAAGAGTGACATGATGAGAGATACATAATCGTTTAGAGATAGGATCCCAACAACAAAAACCTTTATGTTTTGTACCATAGCCAACAAAACAACATAATTGAGCACGAGATTCGAGTTTGGTGTGTTGCACAACCAAAGACTTTAAAGTGAGAGTAAGAAAGAAGTGCCATATAATCGTTTAAAATGAGACATGTTCTAAATAGTGGAGGAAGGAAGGCAATTGATGACATAGACAAATGTGAGAGTATCCTTACCCCCAAAACTTTTTAGGACGAGAAGTAGAGAGAAATTGAGCACGAATAGAATCTAAAAATATGACAATGTTTTCGTTATGCTCATCCATTTTGTTGAGAGGTATGAGAACAAGAGCATTGAACAAGGGTACCTTGTTGCTTAAAGAAAGAGATAAGACTGGAATCCTTATACACCATTGCATTGTTTGTATGAAGTATTTTGATGGTACAAGAAAATTGGATTTGAACCATAGTAGCAAAGTCAATGTAAATTCAAGGCGAGACAGAACAATTTTTTTTTTTTTTAAAAAAAAAAATCCAAGTAAAGTGAGAATAATCAGTTATAACACTAAAATTGTGTTATCTCGCTCCACTTAATTCAAGGTCGTTACTATGTCTAACGTGTTCATTTGGTGCTTTTCCAGGTTTCGGGCACATATGAGGTAGAATCGTCCATTACAAGTTGTTCGAGGTTAATTTGGAGCCATTAGAAGCATAATTGAGCATCCGGACTTCAAAGGATGTAAAATGACCAAAATGCTTCTAAGGAGGGCATTACGATGCTCTGCATAGCGTAACTATGCTCAAAGTAGAGAGCGCTATTTTGGAGAGCATCACAACGCTACGTACTTTGACGAAAAAAACAAAGGCGCTCGCACCCTCGAGTGTCGCATGCAGCCTTACGACGCTGCGAGGCTTACACTTCAATAAGGGCGTCATATGGCTGGTATAAATGATTTCCTTGAAGGGCAGTTTATTACCTCTCATTTGGCTCCCAACTGAATTTCTTCCCCTTTTCCCTCTTCCACTTGTATTTTTCTTCCTTTCCCTTCATGTAATCGATAGAGATGAAACCAGGTCTTGTATTCTCCATCTCCAAGAAAAGGTAAGGTTTATGGGTTTCTAGTTTTCTAACTTAAGGGATTTGGAACAATGTAAATTTTGAGAGTTTTATTTGAATGTAATTTCTATATTTTCATTATGGGTTTCTCTCAATCTAAATTTCTTTACTAATTGCATCTTCTCATGATTGTTTGACAGACTAATTGAGAATTTGTGATTGAATGCTTAGAGTTAACTTTCAATGTGTGGCATGAAATTATTTGTTCATCCATGAGAAGCAATAGGTTAGTTAGACTTACATTTTTATTATCTATAACAAAGAATATTGCCCTATCAATCTAGAAAACACCACATCGAATGTTTAATTAGACGGCAAAAATTAAATATTCATTCTAGTGTAATCCCTAGAGCTTAATGTACTCAGTTAAATATGTTTGGTATGGATTCATCTATGCATTTTTAGCTAATTAGGTAACTAGGACCATTGTTTGGATTTCCAATCAATTGAGTTAGGCATAGTCAAAAAGCTAAAATTCATTTAAATAATTTGATGAACAAGATTGCATTGAGCGATTCCAATTCTCTAAGCTAAAATGTCTTTATTGTTGTATTTCTATTCTTTAATTTTTTGCACTTCATTTTCTATGCNTTTCTATCTTTTTACTTTCTTGTACTTTATTTTCTATGCATTTCTAATCATTCAATCCACACCAAACCCCCCTCCCCCAATTTACCACTTTAACTGAAAAATATGCTTTGAAGGGCTAATCTTCCATGCTTTCCTGTGGCTCAACCCGAACCTACCACCTATGTTACTAGTTAGTACAAGTAGTTAGTTCCTGATTACAAATATTATTTGATTAGTTGAGGTTTTCTAGTGACGGTAAAATTTTCTCTTTTAATCTTCAATAAATAAAACAAAATATCAATAATCGTTAATCATAGCAATAGTAGCAGGTGATAGTTCTCAAAAAGAGTTATTATTCCTAGCTTAATTTGGGCTTGTTATCAAATTTTACGTGTTTATTTTCCTATTTTGTAGGTACCGAGCAATCAAGTAGTAGAATGAATCATTTGGTGAATAACAGGGTTAATTTGAAGTAATTTGGAGTTGATTTGAGTATCTGGGCTTCAAAGAAGTTGAAAAGACCAAAATGCCCCTACTAGAGCATCACAATGCTCATGATTTACCTAAGTCTAACGCTCACCTGATGCTTGGAGGCAGTAGCTTGAAGTGCAAGGCAACGTTGCAACGTTGCAACGCTGCTTCGAGGGTCACAACACTGCGAATATTTACAACGCCACCGTCACAATGCCACATAATGCTCCAACCCTAACGCTTGTGGATAGAATGGGTAGCGTTGCAACTACCCACCAGCATTGCAACGCTATTTCAAGCGTTATGACGTTGCCTCGTTTTCTTTAAATACCTCTATTCGATTTTAGGTCGAAATATGCTGAATTTTGGGGGGCGAATGGATGGCCAAAGTTAGACTTCAATCTTCTTTTTTTTCCTTCAGATTTTAGTATCCTTAGGTTAGTTTTTCCTTTTTATTTTGGGTTGTAATCGATGGATCGAACATGTATCTCGGATTTGTCTATGAATTAAGAGGTAACTCCTATCTAATTTCTTTTGAGCAAGAGCCCTATGTTTATTTTCTTGACGGTTTTATAATTAATTTAACTGAATTGTTGTGAACTCTTTGGGATGATTTGATTGAATCTTAATGGATTTTTTATAAATTGATTTGACAAATCGGTTTATCGAAATTCTTGTTTGCAAAATTATCATAGCCTATGCATATATTGATTGATTTAGTTGCACGTATTAGGATCGTATGCTTAAGGTGTAAACTTTTTCTGGCCAAATGCATGTATACATAATATAATTTTTCCCAAATAAACCATGCTATAAGATATGGCTTTCCGGCTTGTAGTATGTCTCAACAATTGAACCCTTTGTAATGCAATTTAATTCTAACTTGTATGTCGCTAAGAATGAAGAGTTGTAAATTGAATTAGGGCTAATTTGGTTTGATATCGAATTTGGCTAATTGGGCTATTAGATTTTTTAATAGGTTGAGGGCTTAACAAATTCAGTGTAATTAATTGATGCCTAATGAAAGAAATTGCATAGGAAACTCTCTCTTGCTCTAGAAATTAGATAGACTCCTATTCTAGATTACATTTACCTTTTTATTTCAATTTCACACATTTATCTCTTCCACACCAAAACCCCATTTTCCGCTCTAGTTAGAAAATTAACTTAGCGAAATAAATCGCGCTTCCCTGCGGATCGACTCGAACTTGCCACTGTTGCTACATCTTTGTAGTGATAGGAGTAGTTCGGTTTTTACAAATTTTCTTTTGTTTCGATTTAGAGTTAAATTAACAACATCGATTCTTGATTTGAACAAAATGGTGTCCTTGTTGGGGAAGCCATTGACATTTCGTTAGTTAAATTTCTAGTTAGAGTATTCTTTTGCTTTTGATTTGTTTTCCTTTTTGTGTCAATATTTTAAGCATGGACAGATATCATCAACAAGGATGGGGACAATCAAGTGGAGCATCTCAGCTTAGTGACGAGGTTCGTGTCCTCCAAGGTCAACTTGCTGAGTTAACTTCTTTGGTTAGTTAGTTGGTTGCAGGTAACTCGCAGCAAGTGCAAGCATGTATGACTGATCACCTTGAGTAAGCATGCCTAAGTCTGGAATGGAGCCCTATGCCACGAACTACTCCATGGGAGGTTATCCTAGTTACATGGATGACGATTTTCATCGGCCTAGATGGAAGGATCTTATGGCTATGGAAACCTAGGATGGGACTAGTTCCACTATGATCCACGCCCTGCCATATCCGACATGAAAATGCATGCGCACACCGCCGACTCAGATATGTCATTAGAAGATGTGCTTAGACAACTTGCTATCAACAACATTGTTTTTTAGTAGGAAATCTACAACTTCCAAAAGAGCTTTAGTCTTCAGACTACAGTTGGAACTGATCTTCAAGGTTTGAGAGACTCAGTCACTTAACCTTTCTGATTCAGTTGAGAGAGGACGCGAACCCCTATTACACACATCTTATGACATCACCGAGGCGTGCAACGATGAGGTAATCTATGTCGACATTGAGCATGAGTTGGAGGATAGCATGCCATGTTTAGAACCAGTTTATGAGGACTATGTAGAATATGAGCCTAAACTTGTCGATTTTCAGGTGATGGAGTTAGAGGTTGAAAAACCTTGCCTCGGTGATGGAGTCAGTTGAGTTGGTTGATTTAGAGTCTTTATTTTCAGTTGAATAAGTCCTTGAGTCTTTTTTCTTTTTCCTTTTTTTCAAACAAAATTAAAAATATCAAATTCGACCTATCTGGTTCTCTTAAAAAAAATGAAGAGCCTTATAGCCTTACCGGGCTATATCGACTCATCCAAGAAGGGACCACAGAAATATGAGAATTTCTTTGTGTCTTGACAGGGGACAGGTCATGTCGAGCAATCGACGTTAAAAATTTTCCCTTCCTGAGGGAGCTAGGTGAAAATTTTACTACTTTATTTTTTTTTTTTTCTAGATTAGGTTTCTTTTTGTTTTTGTTTTATAGAGACGACCTAGAAGAGGAGAGCATCTTTTTTAGAGGTGAGCCCAACCACCACTATTCCGTGCGCGACATTGTTATCAGGGGAGGTTTTCCATTCCTTGTTCCTTATTTTTATTGAGCTTTATTTGAGATACATTGGGGACAATGTATCATTTTAAGTTGAGGGTGGGGTACTCGTCAGGTAGTATGGTGTGTGCTTGATTGCCTTGCTTGCCATTTGCTCCATTGTTGTCATGATTGTTTATGACATACTCTTCTTGTGATGAAATTTGCATGAAAGAACGTTAGGACGCATGATCATGATTAGCCCATTTTTTTTTAAAAAAAAAAAAATCTTATCTTTCATGCATCTTTAAGTCATTGTTTTGCGAAATTAAGGTCTTGCATGCTTAGAATTAGGTTATCTGGTTTGTATTTCTGTTGTCTCCCCGAAAGGTCCACCTTTGAATAGGAGTAACTATGCTTGTTTTAGAGCAAAACTAAACAAAATGGATAAAATAGAGCCTGTTGTGATTAAAAAAAAAGAGAGAGAAAGAGAAAAAAAAAAATAAAGAAAAGCAAATTAGTTGAAATTATGGAAAAAAATATAGAAAAAAAAGCATTAAAAAAATGAAACATATGCTAGCATGCCTGCAAAAAAATAGTGTGTGTGTGTGCATGAATAGAGGTGAAAAGAGCTACCTCCATCGTGTCTAGTTAGGGCTCGCGAAAAAAGAGTGATAGGTTCCTGACGGTGGAGTGTGAAAGCTAGCCCTCTAGGTAAACTAAATGCTCTTTATATTTTGTGTGTGTAAGTTTAGGCACCTTTGTCTTAGTGTTGCCCTCTTTTTTTTTTTTTTTTTTTGCAACTATGGTATGTCCAAGGTCGATAACCGAACCAGAGAGGGGAAAGCGAGATGAGGACCTTTTAAAACTTTTACGGGTTGTGCAAACATAACTAGCAAAACTCTAGGCTCACTCATGCACGAATAGATTAAAAATCATTCTTAAACTTGTGCTTCATTGATTCATCATAATTGATTTTCGTTCATGATTTCAAATTTCATTCCATTTGACTGTTGAGACTGGAGTAACAACATTGTGAATTAAGGTAGTATCTTTAATTGGTTTATATTCTATTTTGTGTGTTCCTACCTTGCTCGGGACGAGCAAGAATTAAGTTGGGGGTGTTTGATAGCTTTCAAAAAGAGTTATTATTCTTAGCTTAATTCAAGCTCATTATCGAATTTTACGTGTTTATTTTCCTATTTTGTAGGTACCGAGCAATCAAGAGGCAGAATTAACATTTGGTGAAGAACGGGGTTAATTTGAAGCAATTTGGAGTTGATTTGAGTATCCGAGCTTTAAAGAAGTTAAAAAGACTAAAATGCCCCTACTGAAGTGTCACAACGCTCGTGATTTGCCTAAGTCTGACACTCACCTAACGCTTGGAAGCAGTAGCTTGAAGTGCAGGGCAGCGTTGCAACGCTGCTTCGAGCATCACAACACTATGAATATTTGCAATGCCACCGTCACAACGCCACACAATGTTCCAACCTTAAAGCTTGTGGACAGATTGGGTAGTGTTGTAATGTTGCCCACCAATGTTGCAACGCTACGATATTTGATGGACGAAGAAACGAAGCGCGCATAGGTGAACGTTGGAGCCAATGTTGGATTTCTTCCTTGACGCTTCTGATCGAATGCTTCAACGTTGGAACACTATTTCAAGCGTTGCGACACTGCCTCGTAATCTATAAATACCTCTCTTCGATTTTAGGTCGAAATATGTTGAATTTTGGGGGCAGAATGGATGGAGACCGAAGTTAGACTTCAATCTTCTTCCTTTTCCTTTAGATAGTATTCTTAGGTTAGTTTTCCTTTTTATTTTGGGTTGTAATCGATGAATTGGACATGTATCTTGGATTTTTCTATGAATTAAGAGGTAACTCCTATCTAATTTCTTTTGAGCAAGAGCCCTATGTTTATTTTCTTGAAGGTTTTCTAATTAATTTAACTGAATTGTTGTGAACTCTTTGGGATGATTTGGTTGAACCTTAATGGAATTTTTATAAATTGATCTGACAAATAGGTTTATTGAAATTCTTGTTTGCAAAATCGTCATAGCCTGTGCATATATTGATTGATTTAGTTGCATGTATTAAGATCGTATGTTTAGGGTCTAGACTTTTTCTGGCCAAATGCATGTATGCCCTAATATAATCTTTCCCAAATAAATCATGCTATAAGATATGGCTTTCCAACTTGTAGTATGTCTCAACAATTGAACCCTTTTATAATGCAATTCAATTCTAAGTTGCATATCGCTAAGAAGGAAGAGTTGTAAATTGAATTAGGGCTAATTTGGTTTAATATCAAATTTGGCTATTCGGGCTATTAGATTTTCTAATAGGTTGAGAGGTTGACAGATTCAGTGTAATTAATTGATACCTAATGAAAAAAATTGCATAGGAAACTCTCTCTTGCTCTAGAAATTAGATAGACTCCTATTCTAGATTACATTTATCTTTTTATTTTAATTTCATGCATTTATCTCTTCCACACCAAAACCATTCATTTACCGCTCTGGTTAGAAAATTAACTTAACGAAACAAATCGCGCTTCCTTGCGGATCGACTCGGACTTACCACTATTGCTACGTCTTTGTAGTAATAGGAGTAGTTTGGTTTTTACAAATTTTCTTTTGTTTTGATTTGGAGTTGAATTAACGACATCGATTCTTGATCCAAACAGCAGGATCCCAAATATTAAAATGTATTAAACCAAAAGGTATATCATGTAATGATGCTGAAGTAGGAAAAGATAAAGCAGGTTGTTTTGCAAGCTAATAATGCATACAATCAAAGGAAATAAATTTGGAAACAACATTCAAAGTACCAACAAAGACTAAATTGCGAAGTTTGTCAAAAGAAACATGACCAAGAAGAAGGTGTCATTGATATAAGCGAAAATGGATGGAAGTGAAGATGACCGAAGAGATGTGAGCTTAAATAATCTTCTTACTTTGCGACCCGTACCAATCGTCTATCTCGTCTATGGATCCTGAACTCGATAACAATGGGAAGAGAAAAAGACAATTAAACCAAGGTCACATAGTTAGCTGACAAATGTGAGATTAAATGTTAGGTTAGGGACATGATAAGTATTAGAAAGATTTATGGTGGGTGTATCAACAATGGCAATACGAGAAATAAACATTGTCACGCCCCCTTCTGAGTCTTGTCTTTCAAACCTAGAAGGATACGTGAAGATAGCTGATACCACCCTTATGATACCAACTGCCCAACTTCATAACATTCCACAAATAGCTAATAAATAATAACTTAATTAATTTTTATGAATAGTTACACGGTTTGTACTATTATACAATATTAGCTTTAACAATCCTAATGATATTCAAAGACAACCCCAATCCGAGTCTCGCACTGGGAAAGAGTAGCAGTTCCAGACCTTGGGTGGCTTTCCTCAGAATGTTTCGTTATTCTGCTACCTGGGGGGGGGGGGGGGACGTAAAACATTGGAAAATATGAGCTAAAAAGCCCAATGAGTGGTACCTTTAAAAAAAATAACGAAAACAAGTTTGATTTAAGGAACACGTTTGTGGGAAAACAATTTTCACACAAGATAACCATCACAACAACAATGCAACCCTCCCAGTCTGGTAATTGGATAACCCTGGCATGATCATGTATCTCCCTGGGTATTCCCGTGAATTCCCGATATGAATGATGTGGAAACAATTCCAGTACCCTTATAACCAGCTAAATGTGCACATGTCAATATTATCCTATTAGACGTGCTGTAGGCACGCTAACAATTTTCCAGGGTACAATCCCATTTTTCAATGCCAATCATAACAACAATATATCATAAATGTAAGTCAACCAATAAAATCCAAGAAAACACATTTCCCGATCATGCTAATTTTCCAAACAATATATAATAACATATATATATGGAATTCAACATAACAAAATAATAAAAACCACTCACAATCCTCCTGTTTATCCTTCAAGACTTTGCCTAGCATAACTCTTGACCCGGATTTCCATGAATTTCTCTTCTTTTCAAGAAATCCCAAATTAGTCCAAAAATTCCTTCAATAATTCTATTTTAATCCAAAAATAACTTTAAAAATAAAATAATCAGCTTATCCCCTTTGAAAATACCAAAATAGGCCTAACTTCCCATAAATAGCCTTTTGGAGGTTATTTTAGCAGATCATGGGCGTTGGGGCTGCAAAGTGGGCATGGACATGTGTAGCTGGGCATCAGGTGTCGCACAAGGTGAGCAGGAATGCAGCGCTGGGCTGGGCGTGCGCCTAGTCGATCGCGTGCAAGCATGCATTGGGATGTCCACGCGTGCCTGGCGTGGAGCATCTACTGGCGATAACGCACGAACAGGGCTGAGCGATGGGTTGCTGGGCGCGCGCGTAAGCACGGGCATCAGGCGATGGGCACTGTGTTATGTTGTGCGTCCGACTAGGCCTCCTGCCTTCCAAAGTCAATTCCTCTTTTCTCACAACTTCAACTCAAATGGTAGCCTGGGGCTTCTCACTTAACTTCTGGACACTCTCACACTAGAATCACTCAAAAAGCACGAGTGAATTGTGAGAACTAAACTTCCCAACCTACCCTATTTATAAGCGTCCAAAACTCCCATCTGCTTGACATCTTCAGCTTCTTTACATGTCTATATGACTTCCTCTTGTGCTGCCAACACCTACCTTTGCCACCTTTGCCCTAAAGTGGCTTCCTCTCCTTTAGCCAATGCAAAGTCCCAACTTTGCATGCCTTCTTAAGCCTCCACCTAGCCTTGGCTCAATCCTAGCTCTCCCTTGTTCAGCCACATGTCCGAATATGTGGCTAACTTAGCCTTGCTCTCCAAGACATAACTTGTCAACTCATACTTTAACCAAATGATCGCATGCTCCCTCGATCGCATGGTCTTGTCTAATGCTTGTCTCTTCCTTAGGCCTCACTACTTTAAACATCACATGACCTCCCTTGGCCGTATTCTCTTTTCCCACACATGGCTTTCCCTTGGCGCATGCCTTCTTTGGCCAACGCATCCCCATGCACTCATCAACCATACTTAGGCCATCGCATGGTTCTCCAACTCATACAACACCATCAATGCATGCACACTTCCTTGCCTAGGCCAACCTTGTCACATGCATCCATGAGCCTTCCCTAACCTCTCAATGACCTAGCCATTGCATGGCTTTAACGTATAGGCATTTCCTTGCCCTTCTCATGCGATCAAATTTTAATTACCTTGGCCAATGCCTTGTCCCTTCTCTTGGCCACCCACACCATGCGTCCACCATGGTCTTGCCAAGCACAATAGCTCTTGCGTGGTGTCTTGGCCACAAGCTTCACACTAATGCCTGCATCAACACATAGCCATTTCATCGCCTAGCCTAATGATAACGGGCAGAAATGCACGTTATTACAGTGCTAAGTTATAAAACAATGCAGATTTGCGTTGATAAAAATATACAAGAGTACATTTAAAAGTATTAAGTTCACAATATTGCGGTCGCATGCATCAATCGCATTAAAATAGTTAACTTGTGTATTTTTGTGCAGAATATGCGTTGACACAAGGCAGAAAATACGATCCAAAGAAATCAACGGTCGAACGCATCAAAAGATTGCGTTAACGCAAGGCTATGCGGTCATTTGCGCTCATAAGTACTGCTCAAGGTTGCCGCATAGAGCCGGCGCAACTTGGTGGGCGCATCTGGGTGAAAAGCGTAATAAATCACAATGGGATAGAAAGTTGATAACGGTCGATTTCGAATTAAGTTGACAAGCCGTTAACGAACTACTGTAGCAAGTACACTCAACTTTTTGGTGACAAATATTCGGTACATAAGACAGAGAATTAATGTCATCCCATCAGTGCAATCATAAGATAGAAGAAGCCTTTCACCTCGAAGCTCTATAAATACCAGAGGCCACCTTCAGTGAAGGAGTTCGCTCAGTTAGATAATTTTCCCTTAGATAGAAGTAGCCTTGTTCTTAGTTTTCTTTTACTTAGAAGGCGGAAGCGAGGGAAGTGAGATTGTACCGAGAGATTGTTTCGGTGAACTTGGAAGAGTGCTGGAAGCGTCAAGATCAGAGAGAGGGCCAACTCCTGTGGAAGTAGGAACATCTTTTGAGCAGAATAGAATTAATAGTGTAAAAGCCTCGAGAAGCAAGAAATTGCTACCAGGCTCTCTACCCTTATCTTCCATTATCATTTTGTACTCTGAACTGATTTATAGAAATGGAATTTACATCTTTATATCTGTTCACTTTCTGTATATTACGCATGAGTAGCTAAACTTGTCAAATGGGTTGAGAAGCACTTAGCTAGTATAACTGGGGTTCTTCATTCTATACGATTATCTTGTATTATATATGTGTCATTCGTCCATTAGAGATACTCGGGAGGGTAGTCTAAAGATAGAATCTAGGCTTGGAAAAGTCAGGTTAGAATCTAGGCTTAGGAGAGTCAGATTAGAAACGTATAATCAAGAGATAGGAGCTTAGGAATAAACGTTGTTTGCTATTAACGCATCGCATGCATCCTAGAGATAGGTTATGATTATATGCGGTTACCTTGTCCTTGTGTGCATCTAGCATCATCGCATAGGCAAAAAGTAGAGACTCAGGAATAAGCTCTATAGACATTATCGCATTCATCTCATGCATCCTAGAATTAGGAGCTACCACATTGCATTGGAAAATGATTGTTGTTGCATGAGTGTAGCATGATCGCATTCTCGGGAAACGCTAGCTAAAGACCTTCTCAACCCGTTCCTCCGCATACTCAGTATATCTGTCGCATAATCAATCTTTTCTCAAATCCGCCGCATACATTTTATATCGCAAACAACAACCCAACAACTCTTTGATTTATTTGTTACCACAAAGTTATCTTAAAAATTATTGCCGCATATTGTTTTCCTTAGTTCCTGAGTTCGACCCTGGACTTTCCAGGAAACTCAGTAAGATTTATACTTGGGTTCGGCTGAGAAAACTTATTGCACAATGCATTTTCCATCACCACAACTCCTTTCATTATATCACCACATAAAATAACGCATCACCTAACAACCTTGGCATCACATAGTTCACAACCGCATGCCTCAACGCACATCTCAACGCTTCTGCTTTCGGCGCCTTGCACGTAACCGAGCATTCACCGCACGCATCGCTTGGCGTCCATTGAACGGCTCGTGAGCCTTCGCCAGCGCCACGCCTGGCTGCATGTCCTTCCACCAGCGCCTCCTCATTCACACATGGTGTCTACTCGATGCTCAATCCTTACCTTGTCGAGTGCCATGCTCCAACACTTGGTGTCCTAGCTTGGTCGTGTGACTCTTACCAACGCATGATGCCTTCATGCATTCAACACTTAGTCAAATTTTTGTCACCTAAATCTTCACCTAACTACAACTCAAGTTTTAGCCTTTAAGGTCCAATTTCCAACACTTAAGGCATTTTCCTCCTTTTTTATTCCTCTACAAACTTCCTTATTAATCAAGTTCCAACCTAAATCACTTAGGTGAAATTTAGGGTTTCACAAACATGTAATTTCCATCAGTAGCATGAATGGAGGGAGAGATGTGATAGGAGTGGAGGAGGACAAAAAAGAACCATCACAGGTCATATGATTGCAATATGTTGAATCACGAAGCCAAGAAGTATTTGGTGTGACAACAAGAGTAGAAGAATTGGAGGAGATCACCTATTTTAATAAATCTTGAAGATCATTGATATGAAGATTGGAATGGGTGACATCATCGAAGGAAGTGGCAATAACAACGATGGAGGAGGAACCAAGTTTAGAAAAGTTCCTTGGTTTGGTGGAATGTCCTAGAAAGCGAGGTGGTCGGGTAGAACAATTGTCCAAAATGTGACCTTGCTTGTGACAATATTTGCACTAAATTGTAGGATAGTTAGCAAGCTTATGACCATGATTCTTACAATACTTGTAGAAGAGAGACTCAAAAGTAAGTCATGGATGACTTGTTGCAAGAGCTACATCAGATGACAGGGAGGAGCTTGTGCCAAGTCTTTTCTCCTCAAACAAAATTTCATGGATTGTTGCATCTAAGAGTAGTGTGCAATTGATAATAAGAAACAAGAATAATAGTTTAAAAGCATGTAAATAAAAATTCCCAAGCTCTTTGGCAATATCAAAAGCATCAAATTGATTATGGATAGTAGGAATAGAGGTGTTACCCAACCAAGTTATGATTTGATGATTTTTTGCTATCCAAGCCCTTTAGTTGCTCGATAAACTTAATATATTCGTCAATAATATCATAAGATTTGATGTATCACTATTGTTATCATTCATTTTAGTGTACTTGACAGGTTGATGATATCTCTCGTAATAATTCACCATAGCTTGCCACCAATAAAAAAAAACTTTTTATTTGATGAGCTTAAGTAATATAATTAGACATAGTACTAATAGGATTAAATATATCACTTTTCTCCATTATCAAAATAATAACTAGGTAGGAGAGAGAAGTAGAGATGCAAACAAGATCTGTTTTTCAAACCTCAAACTAGATCCCCGTCCCCATTCCCGCCCCATTCCCCATTTTGAGAAGTCGGAGTTGGGGTCGGGGAATCCTCATTCGGGGATCGGGTCCTTGCGGGAAAAAAATTCCCCGCACATTAATTTTTTTTTATTTAAAATCAATAATTTTTGTATTTCTATTGAAATGACATACTTTTTAGGTAATACGTTAGTATTATTATTGTTTTATTTATTTAATTTAATAATAAAAAAATATTTTAGCATTTCTTTAGTTTAAAATTTAATAAAAAGTTAAAGTTAATTATATTAGGAAAAAAATTTTAAAAAATAAAAACGGTAGCTCAAAGCTATTGTTATATATATACATATATATAACAATATTATGAAATAAAATAAAAAATAAAAAAATAAAAACAGTAGCTTATTATATATATTCGGGGCAGGATCGAAATTGGGGTCGAGGACGGGGTGGGGATATGCTCCCCATCCCTGCCCCGTCCTTAGTTCAGGACCTGTTTTGGGTCCTCGATTTGACCCCGTCCCCGGTCAAATCGGAGATTCACTATCCTGATCGAGATGATCCACAAGGGCCCGACCTGCTGGAGTTTTTGTCAATCCTAACTAATGTCTTTTTTTTTTTTCTTTTTTTTTTCCACGTGGAGTACCTCAACCGTATCCGTATGGGTACTTGTTGAAAAAAGGGCAGGCTTGTACGGTAAAATTTGACTAAATCTGACGGAGGAGCTGTGGTGGTGAGAGGAAACGTCGGGAACTGCTTGGAACGGAATCAGAAACTCCTTACGGAGCCGGAAACTGGAACGAAGTTCGGCGCTGGAGGTGAGCCGGAAACTGCTTGGATCGGGCGCTGGAAACGAAGCTCGATTCTTGTGTCTTCGGATCTGTGTGCTGGAACAGGCAGATCTGCTTGGAGCGGTGGTGCTGGAAAGGATAGAGAATAGCTACAATGAGTAGGTTGTCATTCAGGTCTCGTCCGAAAATTGGAAAGGATAGAGAATAGCTACAATGAGTAGGTTGTCATTCAGGCCTCGTCCGCTTGACATTCACAAGAAACTCCCTATTGTCAAGTCTGTGAAAGAATTGGAAGATGACGAAACCCCCACTTCTACCCGCAATTCCCAACTGCTTCGTCTTGCGGCCGAGGTAGATAACGAGGTACAGGAACTGTACATATCTTACCTAGTGCTTCCCCTCATCCCATGTTTTTCTGGATCAATCTGAAGTCTTTCCCCTTAATTTAGGTACATCAAGTGCCTTGCAAGAAATTGGCTCCTGATATACCCACTCCTCAGTTTGTTGTTGTTGATACATATGAGATAGACTACTCCCGCACTTTTAGCCAACCAACTTCTTACTTACGTGGCAGAGGAGGTTGGTGATATATCGGAGTTCTGTAGATGTTTTTAGGCTTATAAACTTTTCTACCATTACCAATGCCTGCGCGTAAATATGTACACATACTCTGTATTTGCAGCTCGGACAGAGCTTGGAGAGTTTGTTGAGTATGACTTGGACAATGAAGACGAGGATTGGCTTCAGGACCTTAACAGAGAAAGAAAGATGCTCACTCCTGAGAGGCAAATTTTCAACTTGTGGACACGCTCTTGCATATTCACGTGTCCTTCCTTTTGTTTGGAAAATTTCCTTAGTTCAACTTTATTTTTGGTCTTGCAGTGTGTTTGTTTGTTTGAGATATGGATTCTAGAAACCTGTTTAGTCTCTATTCCTTTGTTTTTATTCTTTATGCTCATTGGCTGTGAGTACCAAAATAATTTGTTCTTCCATTGACCTTACTCTGAAGGATTTTTGGCACTTTCTATTTGGATGCTTACATTCAAGCTGTTGGCTTTTTTGAGTGGTGTTCGGGTATGAGGACTAATTGGGAGAAATTTGGATTATGTGCAATTAATGTGGATGAGTTCGAAACTCAAACATTTTCTCAGAGCCTAAACTATGAGGTTGAATTTCTTCCCTTGCTTTACCTTGGTCTTCCCTTTGTAGGAGCCCCAAGTGATTCTTTTTGGCAGTCCGTGAAGGATAAAATTAAGGAAAAAAAACTTGATAGATAGAAGTGTTTTTTAATTTATCTCAAGGTGGTCGATTAACTCTGTGTAATTTTGTTTTTGAGAGGGGCATCCAGCCCCCATTCTCCTAAATTAGCTTTATCCTTCATTGATTATGATCAATGTCTTAAAAGGTTTAAAGCGCCTCGAGGTGTTTTCTAATAGAGAGGTGAGACTTAAGCCTTGAGTTGGTGTAGGGCATAAGCCTCATTTTAAATTAAGAAAATATATTTAAATCATAAAACATATATTCTTAACGTTGTAATGTTCCTTAAAATTAATCATGACAAAGAAAAAACTCTCAATAGTCCATCTGAATCTCATCCACCACATTGTTACATTATCACTACTAGGATCTTCCATAGAGTCATCATCATATCTAATAGTTTCATCCTCATTCTGTTGTTCCTCTCAATATCAACCCATTTCTCTTCATCCAATGTCATCATCGACCTCTTCCCTTTATTTTTCTACGAAATAAATAAAAGATGTAGTTCTCCGTTTCTTATAAAAAAAATTGTAAATAAAAGTTAGAACTAAGTGAATTTAGGAAACTTGTTTAGATTCAAAAGCCATTTTAACAAGTCACATACCTTCACTTTTAAGATTTGGTTGTTCCACTGTCGGGAACTACTTCCTTCTCCAAGCTCATAAACATTGATGTTAGAGTCATCATCTATGGATTGGGTCGTAAGCTTCTTTTTAGGTAATACAAAAGGGTTGGGTCATGCCTTGAGGCATAAGGAAGCTGCCTCACCCGAAGATGAGCCTCAAGGGATACCCCTCTTTTGATTTTCATCTTGGAACACGCAAGGGTTGGGAGACAAGTCTAAACGATCAACTTTGAAAAATTTTCTCAAGGTGCAACATTTGGATTTAGTATTGATTCAAGAGTCTAAGCAGCTGGATTTTGACTCCTTTTTATTAAATCATTATGGAGTTCAAAAGGAATTGAAAGGTTTTTTGTAGAAGTTCTTGGAAATCAGGTGGAGTTCTTATTATATGGGATGAGTGCAAGGTGGAGTCTTTAATATTACAAGTTGGGCTCATGAAAGATCCCCCATTGGGAGAATGACCAAAGGAATGCGAAATTTTTTTAGTGATTCTGGACCAATGGAAATTCTTGTATAATGGAATCTTCACTTGGTCAAGAGATGGATGACTATGGAACCTGGGAAGATGACAAGCTTGATGAAGTTTCTTATAGGGAGATAGGCTTCACAAGCAAGGTCCTTTAATATTATTGTGGAAGAGTATTATGCTGCATGGTTGGAAGCTGCGAAAGCGAAGGAAGGAGGGGTCAAGAAAAGGCAAGAGTCAGCTGGCAACATTAGTCGCAAGCTTAAGCAGGAGTTGTTTGCTCAAGGATTATCCATTGATATGTTGGCTTCTAAATTGGACTATGGAAGAGTGTTGACAATGCATTGAGGGATGAACCTTTGAGTTCTATGCAAGATGGAAATCTTGGGGTCAATCAAGCAGACAATGTTGGAAGTAGTTTGGATTTTTCAGTGTCTAGAAACGAATCTGTTGATGTAGATGGAAGGGATTGGTCATCCTCCAAGGAGATCTCTGTAGATCTTATGTCTTCACAAGAAAATGAGTAAACTGTTGATGTAGATGGGAGGGATTGTTCATCCTCCAAGAACTTTCCAGTGGGAAGAATTTGGTGAAGTTGGATGGCTTATGGAAGAAGAGGGTCCACTAATGATTCCAAAGGCTGTTCTTCAACAATTATGTCAGAAAGAAGGACAGGATTATCAAACTTTAATAAAATCAATAAAAAAGAAAACAATATTTTTCTATGCTGTCAATATGTTGCGTAAAGCAAATCGGAGAGGTAAAAACCAAATTGCTGGAGGTCTTAATTCTTTAGTTTCCTGATGAGGATGAATTTCTTGAATCTGCAGAGTTTGTTTGGAATTTGGATAACTTTTGCTTCATTCCCTTGCTTCTAAGCATTGTTATTTGGATCTATTGGGCAAATTCTCTCACAAGCTTCAGATGCTTAGCTTTTGTCCCTATATTTGCTCCTTGAGTTTGGCTCACAGTGCTTTTTGAAGTTTTTTCAAGGCATACCATTTCGATGGTTGGATCTTTTGGATTCTACTCATCTTCTTGACTCTTCGTGCCGTTCTTAACGGAAGCCTTGTGCTAATTATTCTATTCAAAACATTTGCTTGGACTCGAACATTTTTATTTTTTCTGTTTAAGTTTTGTTTTGTCTCTACTATCTTATTACTCTTCTATGCTTTTTGGTATCATGTATTTTGAGCATTTTTTTTGATTTTATCAATGAAATATATATATATTTTTGTTTCTCCAAGTAAACTGATGATATGTTTTCGTTGATTCACAAATGTACCTTTTTTGGATCTTGCAAACTCCATTACTAGGTATTTTAGTTTTCCTAGGTCATTGATCTGAAATTCACTTGCAAGCACATCGTCATGCACATGAAAATGGTATCATCTACATCAACAATCAAAACTGTAGTTTTGTTATTAGCAAAATGCTTATTGAAAGAAGGTATGATGAACTTGACTTTGAAAAAATTCAAAGCTCATATAACTACTTTCCCAAATCGTTCAAACTTCAAACCATAACCTTTGGATCATCTAGTCTATTCATCTCTGATATGAGATTTGTGGGCGCAGTGTGCTAAAGGATTTTAGGCATTGTGGCCAAGTGAATTAAAGAATTCCTTTTTATTTCTTTCCAGAATCTTGAAGAGAAAGAAGTCAAAAGGCATTTAACATTTTGGTCAATGCAATGACGTGGAAGGACCTTGCCATGAGTGATTTGTTGAAAAATGAAAACTTATTCCTTTTACTTTGTCCATGTTACAAATACTGGAGATCTTGGGTGAGGGTACTATTTGTGTCATTCATGGAAAACAAGATCATAATAGAAAAATAATGTGGCTCCCGAGGAGAAAAATTTTGTGGAGTGATTAATCATTCTAACTTTGATGTTGATCAGAAACACAATATGCTGTTGGTCAAAAGAGAATGACAAGGAATTCAGACTTGGAAATCAGGAATGGTTAGAACTTAAAGATCTCAAATCTTTGAGTAGAAATAGTTTTAGAATATCAGTTGATGAAGAATCTGTCTTGCATTGTTTATGGTACGATGTAACTAATTCGTTAACTTCAGTCCTCTATAGCTATATGGGAAATATTAGGCATTCTAGGACATGCTTCCTCCTGATTGACCATTGTCATCTTTCATTATGCGAGTCATCTCCTTTGTTTGTTTGCATCTTAGGAATCTTTACTTCTTTTCGAGGTATACGGTGCTGTGGTGTGTGCCAGTGATAGAGGACTGACCAACCGAGTTTAAAGATTGAGTTGGTGTTTACGAGATTTTAGAAGTCTCTTCATTAATGTAATTATCTAAGAGATTTTGGTTTCTCTTTGATGATTTGATCATAGAGTTTTCTTGTACTTAATTTTTTAAAAAGATTTTTGTTTTGGTTTTGAAATCCTTCATTGAGTGGGACCATTTTTTTTTTGTATTGTATTATTTTTTACAACCTTGTACATTTTCTCCCTTTCTCCTAAACAACTATCTCCTATATTTGAGAAGTACAATTCGCTTTTCCGTTTTTCTTGGGGTTTGTTAATGGTCATTGAGGTGTATTTGTCAATGCAGATTTGAGAGTTTCCTCTTCAAATTGGAGGTATTGGATCACAAGGCTCGAGAAAGAGCTGGTATAATAACAACTACTCTTGGTTCACCTGTTCCTGTACTCCTACAACATGATAATGCTATTGAGGTGATGTATTTTTTATCATAGTTGGAAATTTGTACTCAAATTAGATTTCATGCATATTTTAACCCTGAAGTGTTGCTGTTATTATTTTCAATCGATTCAATATTCATCACAGGATAAGTATCTTCCATTTGAATTTTCTTTTTTGTTCAATGCTATGCTATACATCTCACATGTGTGATCAAACAAACTATGAGACACAGAATGTGATCAAACAAGCTACGAGACATAGAAGGTGAATGCCGATAGGAAGGGATTTCTGGTATGGAGAATAGGTATCTGGTATGGAGAATAGGAAGTGTAAGGGAAGTCTAAGTAGAGGATTGTAGAGGTAATTGGGTAGAGACGTTGGATTTGGAGTTGGGTTCATTAGCTTGAGTTAGGGATTGTCGTTAGGGGAATCCAACAAGTTTTTGGACAAGACGAAGGTTGAATGTGACATTGATATTTTTTTTCCCAAGTGCGGGCGTGGGATTGGCTGCCTCTTGCTAACGCTTTCTCAGGATGTATTTCCAAGCCCCTATTTCTGCTTCAACCTCTAAGCAAGTGAATGAGAATGTTATGGAGGGAAGAAGAGAACCTTTGTAGATGTTGTATTTGGGCTGAGAGAGTTGGAGCTGCATGGTACAGTTTCCAAAAGGGATTATGATTCAGAATTGAACATGAAATTTTACTTTGTTTTTGTGTATGATGCAACGGTAATCATTGAGAGGTAGTTGTGGGGTTGCGTGGTATGAAGTCAAAGAATGTATTCTGGAGTTCGAACTTGGGTTTGTCTAGAAGCCTTTTTGCATGAACTTAGTCGTAGGTCTTTGTGGAAATGACAAGGAGGCTAATGAGGTTCACAAATAATATTTACACAATCATCCATAAATAATAGAAAATCCAACAGAATGTCTTTGGAGCATGATGGTTCCTTCTATTAGATCACACTCGTTTAAGCTGGACATTTCTTATGAAAGATAAATCTGAGACTAACTAGATATTTCAAGTTTTACATAAAATAAACCTAAATCAATTTCAAGTCAACATCATAGTACATAAAATTGATAATCCTCGTGATTTATTCAACTCTCTACCCTTGGACCTTATGTTCAATCTTATGGTATTATCTGATGTAGTGTATTTTAGGAAAGTTTGTTAGATTTCCTTTCTTTTTGTATTCTTTGGGAGTTCTTGAGTTCTTTAAAAGACTCTCTTAGTTATTTTTACTGTTTGGTAGCCTTTTACCTCTCGGTAATGTTTTAGTGTTGTATCTTTTCTTTAGCTTCGGTTATATTCTTTACCTCTCGGTTATTACGGTAAAGTTAGGTTGCATTTTCAGTTTTTAGCCTGTAAGTAAGGCTGATTACTTTCTGTTTGAGGTTAATTTTTTTTTTTTTTTGAAAAGGAAACTAGCCTTTTTATTCATTAAGAAAATGAAATGAGACTAATGCTCAAAATACATGGATACCAAAAGGATCAGGAGGTGCACCAGGACATCTCAACTAGGTTGACACCCCCTTAGCACCCTCATCACTTCCGAATACTAGTAGCAAATGAAAATACACGGTTTCAAAGCATAACATTGAGAGACAAAACTTTAAACGGGGACAAAATAAGAGCTAGACAAACTGAGAATAAGATAAAGCAAAGGAAGCTAAAAGTCCTTTGGAAGGGAGGCTTCAAAATGCCGAAGAAAGAAAGGCATGCCAATTCAAGCTGATTTCCTGACTAGAGTGGTCCGCGAAGGAGCTTGTGAGAGAGCACCAAAGTGAGGCTTTAAGCTTTGCTGCTTCAAACCTTGTAAACCATGGAGTTTCCTTGTCTTGGAAGACTCGGTTCCGTTCAAACCATAGCTCAGAAAACACTGCCTTTACAGTATTGACCCACAAAATTTGATGAGATTTCTTGAGGCTTGGACCTATTAACAGTTGCTGAACATTATCTCTAAATGCTGACCCAAAAGCCCAACTTAAATTAAAGATCTTGAAGAGGGATACCCAGCAGTTTTGTGCATAAACGCTATCGAAAAAAAGATGTTGGAGAACCTCCCAATTTCTTTTACACAAAGCACATCTATTGGGAGAAATGTAATGGGAGGCAAGCTTCTTTTGCAGCACACTTGAACAGTTTAGAGTTCCAAAAATCATTATCCAAAGGACTATATTTATTCTCCTCGGACTTTTATACTTCCAAAGAGCTTGATTTAAGAGTTTATCGATTGGAGGGGTTTTTCGAAGGTGAGTGGCTAAAGATTTCACCAGTCCATTGGGTTCCAGTGACCATGACCGTGAGTCGGGACCATCCTTCACTTTTATTTATGCTATTAGGCTTAACAACTCTTGAAATTCAGTAATCTCATCTTCTTTCAATAATCTTCTAAAAGAAATGCTCCAAGAGGTGATGCTTTGATTCCAATGATCCGACACTGAGCCATTTGGTTGGGTAGATTAGCGGAATAAACTGGGGAATCTGGTCATAAAAGGAGGGTTGCCTATCCAAGCATCCAACCAAAAAGCAATTTTAAGGCCATTGCCTAAAACAAAAACGGCCAGATTGTCCACTTTCTGCCAAGCCCTTAATATGTTGATCCAAGGGCTTCTAAGACTACAGCTTGCCTTACTGGAAGTGTGCCACCCAAACTCGTTGCTGCCATGAATTCTTTTGACCACTTTACACCAAAGGGAGGAGCTCTCATGCATAAATCTCCAGCCCCATTTTGCTAAAAGAGCCAGATTCTTTTCTTTCAAACCTCCCAGCCCAAGGCCTCCTTCCTTTTGAGCTTTAGACACCTGCTCCCATTTAACTAAATGGTTTAATTTCCCCCACTTTATGGCCTTCCCAAAAGAAATTCCTCAAGATTTTTTCTAAATTGGATAACACCTTCCTTGGTATTAAGAAAGAAGACATATAGTAGGTGGGAAGATTTGAAAGAACTGACTTACGAAGAGTCGCCCGTCCTCCTCTTGATAGGTTGTATCTTCTCCATTTATCCAGATTACCATGAAGTTTGTCAATAACTGGCTGCCAGAATTCCACTTTTTTGGGTAACCACCCAATGGGAGACTGAGATAAACGAGAGGGAGTTGCTCAGCTTTACAATTGAAATTAGCTGCCATCGTTTTCAACTTGTCTGAGTCTACATTTATGCCACAAGGAGCTGATTTCTCTCAATTAATTTTCTGACCAGAGCACCATTAAAAAAGATCAAGGGTAGCCCGAAGAGAATCTAGCCTAGCATTTTCATATTTGCAAAAAAATAAGATTGTCGTCAACAAATTGAAGAATTGAGACATGGACTTTGTCCTTACCCACCAAGAAACCTTGATAACTTCCTTTTTCATGCAAACTGATTAGGGCATTTAACACTTCACCCACTTGGATGAAAAGGAAAGGAGAGAGGGGATCTCCTTGCCTAATTCCTCTTGTTGCATTGATTCTCCCATGTGGCCTTCCATTAATGAAGATGGAGAACTTTGGGTTGACAATGCAGCCCATTATCCATGAGATCCACTGTGTCAAAATTCTTGCCATAAAGCACCTTTTCTAGGAAGGACCAGTCCACTGTATCAAAGGCTTTTTCCAAATCTAGCTTAAGGATCCAATCTTTCTTCTTTTTCGATCTATAATCTTCAACGGCTTCATTAGCTATAAGGATGTGGTCTAGGATCTGTCTCCCCTCAATGAAAGCACTTTGAGTAGGAGCTATTATACTTGGCATGATTCATTTTAGTCTTTCAGCTAATACTTTTGCAATTATTTTATACAAAAGGGTTGTGAGACTGATTGGCATGAAGTCTTTAACTTTCACAACATCGGCCTTTTTTTGAATTAGGCAAATAAAGTTCTCTTTAATACAAGAGTTGAGTTTACCATTTCTATAGAAATCATCAAACATTCTTGTAAGGTTATCTTTTAGTTGAATCCAAAATTTGATGAAGAATTCTGGTGTGAAACCATTTGGGCTTGGTGCCTTGTTTCTTCCCAATCCTTCCACTGCCATTTTGATTTCTAGGGCAGAAAATCTTGCCACAAGCTGCTCATTTTGGCTTCTTGAGACTCTAGACCAGTCAAGATTAAGTGGAATTGCACAAGGATTATCACTTTTTGAGTACAAAGAGGAGTAAAAGCCTAAGATGAGTTCTTCAATGTCACGGGTGGATCTGGTTGGTAAGCCTCGATCGTTGAGCAATTCTGCAATTAGATTTTTCCTTTTTCTTGCGGATAGGAATCTATGGAAGAATGAGGTGTTTTCATCCCCCTCTTTTAGCCATTTTAATTACATTTTTGGATGAGGTTTTTTTCTTCCTGCTGGTATAAGGCCAATAGGTCTGCTTTCAATGCTAAATTTGCTTCTTCATCCCTGTTTTGAGGGGTTTCTTCATCTGCCAATAAATCCCTTCTTTGTATTTCTTTTAAGAGGCTTTCCTCCTTCTTCTTCAGCTCTTTTCCATGATCATGAAGCCATTTTTTTAAAGCTGATTTAGTCTGTCTCAATTTTGTGGAGAGAGTATAGCCTGCCCAAAGGTGCTTTTCCTCCCTGCTCAGAGTTTTTTCAATCAACCTACAACACTCCTTGTTCAACCAGCTATTACAAAAATGGAAAGGAGAAGGACCCCACTCAAAAGCTCCTGCTTCTAAGATGAGGAGAAAATGATTTGACATGGTTCTTGCTTGTCTTTCAACCCTAGAATTATCAAAAACATCTTCCCAATTATGTGATACTAGAAATCTGTCTATGAGAGATTTGGAGGCAACTTCTCCTTCCCTAGACCAAGTGAATCGACCGTTCGAGAGGGGAATTTCCAGCAGGCTGTTTGATCTGATGAATTTGTTGAAGTTTTTCATATCTCTTGTTGCTCCTCCTAAAGGGAATCTCTCACATCTTCTTCGAATGCTGTTGAAATCTCCCCCAATGCACCAGGGCTCCTCAAATTTCTCAGCAAGGGAGGATAATTCAGCCCACAGTTTTCTCCTTTCTCGGTAATCAGAAGGGCCATTGACATTTGTAATCCAGCAAAGTTTTTTGTTTATTGTCTGACACTTGACTGATAGAGAGAATTCATCTTTAGATGTGGTGGATACTAAAAGTTTGCTTTCGTCCCACATTGTGAGTAATCCTCCTGATTTTCCTTTAGCTTCAACAAAGGATCACCCTATATCTTTTGAGCTCCATAGGCTTTTGATAAATGAGACATCGAAATTGACTTTTTTGTTTCTTGAATGAGGACAAGATCCGGATTGATTTTTTTTAGAAATCTTTTCAGAATCAATCTTTTTGAAGAATCCCCTAATCCTCTTGTGTTCCAAGTAACTATCTTCATTAAGACACACCGAGAATTCAGAGCCTTCTTGCCCCTTTAATCAGGCCAGGACGATATCACACTCTTTTAGGATGGAATGCAAGGATTGGGGGATAACTGACAATTTTAGAGGGGGGCAAGGGAGATCTTTTTTCCTAACTTGTGGGGATCTTCTGGATGAAGGAAAAGTTGACTTAGGGAATGGTCCAAGCCCTCTTGGCTGTCTTCAAAATCTTTGTTCTCATCAACTTCTATTTAGTCTAGCTCCTCACTGCTTACACTAGCCAACAAATTATCTTCTGAGTCTTGAGAGTTCTGAGTTGGCGATATAAAAGAATTGCAGTTGGATCCTTGTTCATCCGAGGAGAAACTCTCACTTGGAACGCATAGCTGATGAGAAATTAAGCAGGTGGGGGAAGGTAGGAGCATAGAACTCTCTTTACCTAGGCCCGAGACTTGAAGATTTGCTTGGAGATTTGCACAGCTAACTTCTAGAAGATTAGGATTAGAGATGGCAGACCAAGGGTTTTGAAAAGAAGTTTGCTTTCTGACAAAGTGCCTGGGGAAGGGCCTGAACCCAAAAGGCTTTCTTTTATCTGACTTGAGGGTCTTGATAGACTTACTTCCTTTCAACTTTTGGTGTCGGAGGGGAGTATAAATCTACTGCTGTGGAAGAGAACTCTGATTAGTGGTGAGTAGGGGTCTTTTATTAGAACCCAAATCCGCGCTTTCTTTAGTGAGATGGTCTGGAGAAGAGTCTTCCCTTAAGGGTTGGAAGGAGGATTCCAAAAGCGAAGGAGGATTTAGTTTGGAAAAGTCGCCTTGAATATCGGAGCCAGTCGGCTCATTAATGCTTGGGGTCGATTCGACTTCCTGGAGAGAATATACCGGACCGACTTTCCAAATCTTTTGTAAAAAATCTTTGGCGCCTTTTTGAGGAGAAGTTGAAAGGTCGTGACCCTTGAGCTTCCTTTCATTATTATAATCTTTCTTCAATAAAAGCACTTCTGAGAAAGGATCCAGGGGAATCTCAATCGGTTGAGAAGTGTGTATAGTTCGAGGGGGCGGTTCAGAATACGAGCGGCCCTTTGACTTTTTGGCCCTAATCTGAATCTCTTTCTTCTTAGCCTCCTTACCTTCAACAGAAACGGCTGGACTTCTAGAGTATTTTACTTTGCAGTTTGAGGGGAGGAGGAAATCGAACTTAGGGTTTAATGGGTCACATAAAATGTCTTCATCTTTCATAACTTCACTTAGATGAATAATATCAATAGGATTTGTAAAATCGGACACAAAAAGCTCTCCTCTGACCTTGTTTGGAGGGCTGATTGACAAGATATCACCAAAATTCAAAAAAATGGTGCCCCTTCTTTCATCTGAGATTTCAAGAGTTGCTGGGAAGAATCCACAAAGATTTTCCTTGACTTGGATTTTGGCTTCTGAAACATTAATCAAATTTAAGGTATCCATTAAAATGTTCACTAAACCTTCGAAGTATTTCCCGATTGCTTCAAAAGTTTGCTTGCACCAATAGTCCTGGGGTAAATTCTTTATTGAGAGCCAACCTCCATAACCTTTTGCATACAAGGGCCTGCCGTGGATGAATTTGTTCCATTTTTCGAATTTCAGGCGGAAGGGGCTAAACTTCTACCATTTGCCTGGGCTTTCAATCAACTCATCCATTGAGTCTCGGTCCAAAGCCACTAGTGCATTTTCTGCAAATAAAGGGTTGATAATAACATTAGATTGAAAGTGGACTTTATATCTAGCCAATTGTCAAACTCAAAGAGACGTGAGACAACCCATAAGTTGTTAAAGTCTGGTTGGAGCACAGTGGAATTCTTGATAACCCATTGGTGTTGCATACTCTGTTTTTTTGACAATTGAAGCAGGGGCTCTCGAATCCACTGAGATTCTCCTTGACTGTTTTAGGGAGGGGTTGTCTGAAGGAAATTTGCCCAAGAATGGCCTGCCATTTTTTGATGCAGGCTGGGGAGCTTCAGAAGAAGGTACGGAGGATAGGGAATCCTTGAGGCAACCGCTGACCATATCATTGAATTCTTGCCAGCCGGATGTACCATCACCATAAGGGATATGGATATTTTTTCTCCCTCCCTTCGAGGGCTAGACTGCACATTCCACAAACCAACCTTTGTTATCACGGAATTTTGAGAGGCGGAGGACACATTGATCTACTCTTTCCTTGAGAAGGAAAAATTCAAACGTTGGACCGTTTAGTAACTTTTTCAGGTTTCCATCTAGTCAATGGTATCTAACCAATGTACCATTGACGATGAGAATATAATCTTTTGCCCTTTTTCCATATCTTCTATGTAAAATCCATTGCACGCTCTCCACATACAGAAGAAGTGGTCTCCAATTTTGCAACTCTTCACCTCCATGAGTTATGAGACTGGTAGTGGTTAGAATGGCACCGGAGAAATGGAGGAGTGTGGGAGGAGAGGACAAATCCGACTGGCTGGAGATGTTTCAGCAGGAGGAGAAGGTTAGGATTGGTGAGGGAGGAGGTTAGGAGGGGGGAGAGGAGAGAGGGGAGAGCATTTTTTATCAAAGGCCTTATGATGTACGGTCCAAATCAATTACGTCTTGGTCTTTCTGTTTGAGGTTAATGAGAAGTTATTAATTTTTTTTGACAATTTTTCTCGGCTAAGTTGGTATTAGAGCGTGCCCGATCCAAGGCCATAATTTTTTTCAAAGTTGGATCATCAAGAACGAAGCAGAAGCTTCTTCTAAGATTAATCAAACAGTTGACCAATGCTTGCAGTTGGTTGAAGCATGGATTGAGAATGAGAAACAAGTGACGAACAATAATGCGATGATAATATAAATGCAGCCAGCTATGCTGCTATAGGACAATTGACATGCCAATTGAATCAGCTTCGGTTAACCCTCCAGCCTTTAATGATGCAAGACAAGTTGGAGATAGGAGAGGAATTCAAAGAAATCAAGAAGAGGTCTTTGCAAGCAAGAAGGAGAGGTGACATTCCTTTTGAACAACCACCAGAAGCTCAAATGCTTGAATTTATGATTCAAGATTCTGAGTCTTCTGATGAAGGAGTTCATGACAATCGGCAGCAAGAGTTTGAGGAAAGAGCTCCAAGAAGACATCAATATGCATATCAAGAAAGTCAAAGTACGAATGAAGGTTGATTTACCAAGTTTCAGTGGCAGGATGGATGTGGAGAACTTCTTGGAGTTGGATAAAGAATGTTGAAAATTTCTTTGATTATGCCAATACCCTCAACAACAAGGTGAGATTGGTATCTTCTGAACCTTGAAGTGGGGCTTCAGCTTGGTGGGACCAACTACAAAACAATCGTCATTTTATGGTAAACAACCAATTAAAGGCTGGCCTAAGATGCTCTGATTAATGAAGAAGCGATTCATTTCAGTGAATTACGAACAAATTTTGTACAATCAATACCAAGAGTAATTATAACTTGTTTGCCTGATATGCTTATTCATGTTGGTTGATGAGCATTTGCACATGGTTTATGTATTATCTCAATTGGTTTTTAGTCATTTGGAGGTAAAATATTTTCATGTTCTAAGTTTTTTTATAAAAAAATTCATGTTCCAATATACTAAATTCATTTTTATCTGCTTCAGCTAGTTCCTCTGATTATGTGATTTTACACCTTCCAAGGACCTTGGATGCATATACAGAAAAACTTACACAGAACATGGAATATTTCTGACGCTCTAGCTCTTGGATAGTTTCAATGCACGACTTTGTCGATTAGTTTTAGATAGATATCTCATATTGGAAAATTTATTGTTTCATTTATTTTTTTTAATGACACTGTTTCTTTGATTTCAATGCCAGGCTCTGCAAACTCAAGCAATCAGACATTCAGTTATTGAATCTGTTTACACTTATTGGAAGGAAAAGGTATGAATCAACCCCTAGTTTTATAGAGGTTTTGAGTAGTATTTTGATGTTTTGCTTTTGTCGATTTGTAGAAATTTTTGGGAGCTTGTATCATTGAGCATTAGTCTCTTTTCATTTTTTTTGAAAAGGAAACACCACTTTTCATTGATGAAATGAAAAGAGATTAATGCTCGAATTATAAAAAACTACTAAAAATAAGAACTAGGGATCAACAGATGCACCTGGCTATCTCAACTAGGTTGACACACCCATTGCATCCTCATCATACCCCAAAATTAACATTTCGAATACAATAGATAACCATGTGTCTAAAAATACTATTACATAGAATGAACGAAAACATTCCAATTAAGACAAATATCTTGAATAAAATAATCCGAAAAATTCTTGGAAAGTGAACACCAAGGAGAGGCTTTAACTCTTGCAATCTCATAACGGTCAAACCATTGAAGAGACTTTTCTTGAAAAATACGCTGTTGTAGATGAGAGAGTGGACCACTTGCAATATCCTCCTTCAGCGCCTTCGGTCGGGTGATTATGCTCTGTGCATCTTTGGTTGTCATATATATACCAAATTTCTGTCAAAACTGCTTTAATTGCATTAATCCATAACTGAAGCGAGTGAACTTTTAAAAAAGGATTGATGATAAGCTGAGCCACATTCTCCTTGAAAACATTGCTGAAAACCCAGTGAAGATTGAAAGTTGAAATAATTTCCTCCATAATTCCAAAGAATAATGACATTCAAAGAAGATATGCTGGCTGTCTTTAGAATTCTGCACACGCAGGGGGCAGATTGAGGGCAAAAGATAATGATTTGGTAGCTTCCTTTGAAGAGTTTGTGAGCAATTAAGAGAACCAAAAATCATTACCCAAATTATAATATTTATTCTCCTTGGACAGCTTGATTTCCATAAGTTTTTGTACAACAGACTGTCTATTGGTGAAGATGAGTTCAAATGTTTGAATAATGATTTCATCAAAAAAGCACATGAAGCATCTAAAGACCAAGATCTACAATCTTGCCCATTGGCTATCCTTTACCTTCTAACAACAGTAAAAGATTTTGAAAATCTTGAATTTCATCATCTTTTAGTAATCTTCCGAAAGTAATTGACCATGATAAAGTAGTTGAATCCCAATGTTGAAAAATTGAACATTCAGAAGACAAGGTATTTCTATATAATTTTGGGAACAAAGAACTCAGTGGAGAGGAACAAAACCAGCTGTGATGCCAAAAGGAAATTTTAATGACATTACCAAGTTTAAAGGATGAAAATGATGCAACTTTTTGTCAAACTCGGGAGTTAGTAATCCAAGGACTTCTAGTTTCTTTTCCAGCCGTGTGTCACTCAAATGAATCACTACCATGAATACTTTTTACGCATTTTGCCAACAGAGGCACATTTTGGTTTTTTAGATCACCAAAACCAAGGCCTCCGTGTTTTTGTTGTTCGGAAACTAACTCCCGTGTTTTTGTTGTTTGGAAACTAACTCCCATCTGACAAGGTGATTAATCTTGCATCCATCTGAATCTTCCCAAAAGAACTTTCTCATAATCTTCTCTAGTTCTGAGATCACTTTTGAAGGCATTGCAAAAGAAGACAAGTAATAAATTGGAATACTTGAGAGAATTGCCTTGATCAAAGTGAGTTTACCTCCCCTTGACAAATTAAAACGCCTCCAGCTGACCAACTTTTTCTGAATTTTATCAATTATTGGCTGCCAAAAAGATACATTTTTTGGATACCCTCCAAGAGGGAGACCAAGATAAAGAAAAGGTAATGTTTCTGTTTTGCAATTCAAACTAGAAGCAGCGGCCAACACCCTTTTTTCATCAATATTAATTCCACATGAAGCAGATTTTTCCCAATTAACATTTTCTCCCGAACACCATTGAAATAAATCAATGGCATTAATTAATGCCTTCAAACTTTTGTCATCATCTTTGCAAAATAGTAATGTATCATCAGCATATTGGAGGATTGAAACATGAACTTTTTCCTTGCCAACTAAAAAGCCTTCATTATCCCCTTTCTCATGTATTACATCAACAAGGACATTCAACAGTTTGCTAACCAAATGGAAAAGGAAAGGAGAGAGAGGATCTCCTAGTCTAATGCCTCTAGAAGCAAAAATTCTTCCACGTGGCCTTCCATTAATAAAGACTGAAAACTTTGGACTTTTTACACATCCCATGATCCATTGAATCCATTTGGCAGTGAAGCCTTTTAAATTTAGCACTTTTTCTAAAAAATCCCAATCTACTCGATCAAAAGCTTTCTCTAGATCAAGTTTTAACATCCAGCCCTTCTTCTTTTTAATTCTATATTCTTCCACCACTTCATTTGCAATAAGCACTGGGTCTATAATCGGTCTTCCATTGATGAAGTCACTTTGAGTGGGAGAAATGATACTTGGCATCACTCTTTTCTACCGTTCTGCCATGACCTTTGCCACAATCTTGTAAACTCTTTTCAACCTTTCTGCTAAGACCTTTGCCACAGTCTTGTAAACTGAGTTAGTTAGGCTAATAGGCCTAAAATCTTTCACAAAAACTGCTGTCTCCTTTCTCTGTATCAAGCAAATGAAGTTCTCCTTAAGACAAGCATTTAAAATGCCGTTTTTGAAGAATTCTTTAAACATTTTCTGAAAATCACTTTTAAAAATATCCCAATTCTTCAAGAAAAACTCCACTGTGAACCCATTTGGACCAGGAGCTTTGTTTTTTCCAATGGAGCCAACGGCTCTTTTAATTTTAGCTAAAGAGAAAGGAGAGATGAGAATTTGATTTTGGGCTGAACAAACTTGAGTCCATTGAAGATTTAAGGGGACAGACCGATAGTCAGGGCACTTTAGATATAAATTGTTGAAGAAACCCAAAATTTCTTGTTCTATTTCCTGAAAAGTGAAGATTGGAGAACCATTGCTGGAAATCAACTCTGTAATAAGGTTCTTCCTTTTTTTTTTTGCAGCCAAGAATCGATGGAAGAAACTAGAGTTCTCATCCCTCAATACAAGCCAATTTAGTTTACTTTTTTGAATTGAATTTCTTTCCTCAATTTGGTATATGTCCAGCAATTCCCCTTTAACAGCAGCTCTAATATCCATTTCCAAAGCAGAAATATCATCAGCTTCAGCTTTAGCATAAAAAAAGTTCTGATAGTACACTTTTCTCCTTTTTTCTTTCAGACTCAAAATTAGCATACCAAGCTTTCACCACATGTTTTATCTTTCTAAGTTTAGCATCTATAACAAAACCAGTCCATCCTTGAACATGGAAATCAGCAACTGCATCTTTGATCTGATCACAACAGCCCTCTTGAAGTAACCAACTATTAGAGAGAGTCTCTCATAAGCTTCTCAATGCTCTTGCAAACCAAAACAGCAATTACCAATCTCTAACCCCCCCTTGATTCACAGGTTTCTCACAATATCCCAACTAACTGGATGAGATCTTTTCCCTTCCTCCACCCCTTCCCAGAGAAAGTCTCTCATAAGCTTCTCAATACTCTTGCAAACCAAAATAGGTGCTCTGAAAAGGGAAAAGTAATAAATAAGGATTTTGCTCAATGCCGATCTGATTAGCGTAACTCTCCCAGCTTTGGAGAAATAAAATTTCTCCCCTTTGTCTTGAATGGTCTTTTTCAAGGTTAAGCCAAGAAGAGAGGGTTGAACTCAGAGCAAGTTTCACCCCTTTGTCTCCCTCACAAATTCCATCTAACCTGAAATCAATTATTGATATTTGCAGCATTCAACTCGGTTAAGTCCCTTCTTACCTTCCAACCGTTTGATTATAAAGCCCAGCTGATGTTAATCTTTCTCAAGGAATTCAAGAGGGTTCAGAGCCATTTTTAAGTAGGCTGCCAGGCTTTTTTATTTTATTACTGCCTTTGTCCTCCTAAAGGAGAAAAATCAGAACTGATGGTTATTCTGGTGCTTTTAGTTGGTATGTTGGAAGCAGTTGGTGATGCAATAGTTGCAAGAAAATTAAGAGTTTCTTGAAGAAATCTTGGAGAAGGAATTTTATTGATATTAAATAATGAATTAAATGCTAACAAGTTCCCTTTAAATAGACCCAAAGAGAAAGGGTGGTTTCACACCTAAACTAACTAACTAACTAATTCTAACCTCCTTTGAATAGACCCGAAGGAGAAGGGTCTTGTTAAACCTAAACTAAAATATTAATTTAAAAAATGATTAAAACAATCAAATGAAATACAGCCAAACAAAATTCCCAAAGTAGCCCTACATCACTATTCTTCCTGTTGGATATGGGATCCCTTTAGAATTGAGATTCTAAATTTGCCCTCGTATTTATTAGGGTCGGGGAAGACAACTCTATTAATAGCAAGGCTCGATCTTGATCTAAACGTTTTTTTTTTGTATGTTAGATGTCTTTCAGCCACCAAGATATGCATAGGATTCGATCTTTGATCACCCTGTAAATTGAAATTCTTCTATCAATTCCCCTCAAAGCGTTCTTCCAAACTTAACAAGTGCTTTGGTTGGTCTGCCTCTATCAAAGAATTAAACGCTGGAGGCAGTCCGACTTTGCTTTTGCCTTGGCTAGTGACCTCTCCGATGTTGTGGGATCCAAAAATCATAGCCCAAGTGAGAACATTAATCATAGCCTAAGTGCTGAAGGTCTTCCACATTAATGCGAGGATCCTTTGTTTCTAAGTCTTGCTACTCTTATGGTTTGCCTTTTACTTTCTACTTTGTTTGATTTCTTCATCATCTTTTAGAGTTTTGTATTTTTGAGCATTAGTCTTTTTTCATTCTTTGAATGAAAAGCGTTATATCTTGCTGATGAAAGAAAATGATTGGTATATCATATATCTTTCCAAGATGGTTTGCTCAAGTTCATTACAGTATTATTACCTAAAAATGTATGTTAGAATGCTTTTCCTTTTTGTTCTTGCAAGTATATTGAGCTCTTCTAATATTCGTACTACTATATATATATATATGTATATTTGTAATTAATGGTATGCATATTTATACATATTTTGTTTCTTTCCCTCTTGTTAACAGCGTGAACGGTGGCAAAAGCCTATATTGCGGCGTTTGCAGGTTAATATGTTGTATTTTTTTCATGTTACATATATTAATTGCTTTATGTTTATACATGTTAAATCACCAACGGAACCAAAAGTGTATGCTGATGGGTTACAGTAAATTTAATTGTATCACAACTTTTAATATTCTGCCTCACTTATGAGGTTGAAAATTTGTAGAAGGCCTAACTAGTGGAAATCAATAATTAATTGGGAAGAATAATATTATTGGCATTCGAACTCATTACCTCTTTCAATACAAGCTTTTTAACGTTTTTTTAATAAAGGAAACGAACCTCTTCATTGAGATAATGAAATGAGACAGTACATGGTGTATAATATGGTGTAAACCAAAACTCTACTTTTTGAATCAATATCAATTCTCTCTCAAATGAGGGAGAGGTGTTTTATTTATAGAAAAATTGATTACAAGTAGGCTAAATAACAACTAACTAACAAGTAACTAACTGTTTACTAACTAACTCTTATTCTAACTCCCTTACATTGATTCTCGGTACACCATATTCCACCCCCCTAAAATTTAGACTTGACCTTGAGGCTATCAAGAAGCTAATTGGAATTCATCAGGGGCAAAGTAGGGTTTCAAAACTCCTACATTGAATACTGAATTGATGTGAAGGTCAACCGGTAGCTCAATGCGATAAGCATTCGAACCATATCTTTGTAGGATTTTAAAAGGCCCCAATTGTTTGTCTTTCAGCTTGTTGTAAGTTCCAGTTGGGAATCTTGTCTTACATAGGTGGATCATTACAAGGTTTCCTTCTTTGAAATTGACTTCTCTTCTTGATTTGTCTTTAGTTTCCTTGTAAGACTGCATGGTCTTCTCTAAATGGTCATGAACTTCTCGGTGCAATTCTTCTATTCTTTAATTATACTTTCAGCTTCAAGACTAATATCCATAGAAGAAGGTAAATTGGCAAGATCAAATGTGAGTCTAGGAGGTTGAGTGTATACTACTTCGAAAGAGCATCTTCCCGTTGATCTATTCTTTATATTATTGAAAGAAAACTCCACTTGAGCAAGGGACAAATCCCATTGTTTTGGTCGTGAACCACTTAAACATCGTATAAGATTTCCCAATGTTTTATTGGTTACTTCAGTTTGGCTGTCGGTTTGTGGATGTGTAGTGATGCTGAACTTCAAACTAGTGTCAAACTTCTTCCATAAAATATGCCAAAAATGACTTAAGAATTTCACGTCCCCATCTGAGACGATTGATTTAGGTACTCCATGAAGTCGAACTACCTCTTTAAAGAAGAGGTTAGCAATATAGACTGCATCACTCATTTTCTTGCATGCTAGAAAATGGGCCATTTTGCTGAAAACAATCCACAACCACCATGACTGCATCATATCTCCTTTGTGTTTTGGGTAGATCAAGAACAAAATCAACAGATAGGTCTTCCCAAATGGTCGTGGGGAATCGGTAATGGAGCATATAATCCGACATTTGTAGAAGTTCATTTGGCTTTTTGACAAACAACACACCTTCTTACAAAATTATTATCATTTTTCAAAGTGTTGCCGACCTGGTAATGTGGCTTATTACTCAAATGAGGGCAAAAAGTGGTTGAAAGTGGGCTCGGCCCAGAGGGTTAGAAATTGAGCTTACGACAGTTGATCGAAAGCCCGAGGAACGGCCTGAGGCTGACTTGACAGAGCACAGCTTTTAGCCTCCCGCATCTGGCGGATGGAAGGAAACCGAGCCGGTTCTCCTAGGCGGCCCAATCTGGGTTGGGGCTTTATCTAACATCTTTTCGAAGTTGTTGCCAATAGAATCGATTGGATACTAATTCAAACGTTTGCCTTGGCCAAAGTACCCTGCCAAACCTTCGGAGTGAGCTTCTTTTAGGAAGGCTTCTCGAAGAGATGTATAAGGAATACACAACTGCTCTCCTTTGAATAAGAAACCGTCCATAATATGGAAGTCTTCAGCATTCAAGAAATTAGTACATTAGTAACAAATATCAGCAAAGTCTCGATCATTTTCATATAATTCTATTAGGTGAGAAAATGCATTTACTTCTATAGCTAATGTAGTTAGAATCAATCATTTTCTACTAAGAGCATCAACCACCTTATTCTCCTTGCCTGATTGATGTTTGATCATGAATTTAAATCTTTGTAAATGAAATCCACCGTGCATGCATACGACTAATATTCTTTTGAGATTGTAAGTATTTGAGTGAAAAGTGGTTTGTGATTAGGAGAAACTCCTTGGATAGAAGATAATGCTCCCATTGTTTGAGAGCACGAACAAGAGCATATAATTCCTGCTCATATGTACTCTATTTTTGCCTTGACGGACTGAGTTTTTCACTAAAATACTCAAGCGGGTGGCCTTGTTGAGATAGGACAGCTCCAATATGGAGAAGTCTGGTAGTTTCAAAACAAGGCTGCTGCTCAGTTTGTTCTTGGTGTTTTCAAAGCTGTTTTGTTGTTTTGGGCCCCAAGTGAAGCTCCCTTTTTTTAGACAAACAGCCAAGGGTGCTGTCATAGAGCTGAAGTTCTTGATAAATTTCCTATAAAAGGAGGCCAAGCCAAGGAATGCTTGGACATCTTTCACAGATCTGGGGGTGGGCGATTGAGTGACAACTTCAATTTTCTTTGGATCGACTCTGATTTGACCGTGGCCTATTAGGAAGCCGAGGAAAGAAATTTCTTTCACAAGAAAGAGACACTTCTTGTGATTGATATATAATTTTTTTGTTGACAAAACTTGAAACAATTTGTGAAGATGTTGTAAGTGCTCATAAATGTGCTTGGAGCATTCGAAAATACTTGGTTCATGAGTCTCGTAAATGTGCTAGGAGCATTTGAAAGACCAAATGGTATAACAAGCCACTCAAAAAATCCCTTATTGGTCTTGAATATGGTCTTCCACTTATCGCTCGGTCTTATTCTTATTTGTTGGTAGCCACTCTTCAAATCAACTTTTGAAAAAATCACTACTTTAAGTTGATCAAGTAAATCATTGATTCTTGGAATTGGAAAACGATATTTCGCTGTGATTCGGTTGATTGCTCGGCTATACACATTCTCCAACTTCCATCTTTCTTTGGAGTAAGTAGAGTGGGCACTACACATGGGCTCAAGCTTGGTTTGATGTGGCCTTTCTTTAGGAGCTCTTCAATATGTTGATGCAAAATTTTGTACTCCTTTGGGTTCATTCGATAATGAGGAAGGTGTGGTAACATTGCTCCTAGAATTAGATCAATATGGTGTTGGATGTTCCTCAGGGGTGGTAGTCCCTTGGGTTCATCTTTCGAATGAGGAAATTCATCAAAAAGTTTCTGTATTTCTAGGGGTACTTCACCATTTTGAGTGTCTTTGGACTTTTCAGCCACTACAAGTTCTAAGACATCGGCCTCTCTTTCTTGCATCAAGCTTCTGCCACCGATTGTGGTAAAAAGGTAGCTGTTGTCCTCTTTTTTCTGTTTAACTCCCTCATTATTCTTCTTACTCAATGGAAGTAGAACTACTTTCTTGCCCATCCAAAGGAATTCGTAAGTATTTTCTCTCCCCTTGTGCAAGGCTCGAGTATCATATTGCCATGGTCTTCTCAAGAGTATGTGACAAACATCCATTTCGAGGACGTCACACACTATTTTGTCTTTATAACTATTGCCAATTGAAAGAGAGATGGTACATACTTCACTTACTTGTGCTTTGCCTCTTTTTTTCACCCAACCAATCTTATAGAGGTTTGGATGAGCTTTCACCTTAAGATTCAAGGCTGCCACTAACTTCTTGGAGATAAAATTTTCCTACTTCCACTGTCGTTAATTGTGCATCGTGTTTTGAAGAGGCAATGTCTTTGAGGGTTTAAGTCTCCTTTGGGAGTGATTAGCATCCTTTGGAGAAAACAAGATACCGTATCTCCATCATCTGGTTCAATGAGCTTGGTTTCTTCTTTTTCTTCACGGTGTTCAGTTAGGGCTTCTTCATCTCCTTCTTCCATGTAAGCTACCGTCTTTCTTTGTGGGTACTTATTGGATAAGTGACTAGCTTGGCCACATCGGAAGCACTTACCCAAAGAGGGCTGATTATATGGGTTTTGGATTTTCTTGGTTGTTGTTTCTGTGGACTTCTTTGTCATTCCCTCCGAGCTATCTTTCTCTTTTTCTTTAGGTGAGGACATGGAAGATGGTTGATTAGTGATTTTGGATGAGGAATTTACTTTCTTGCTTAAAGATGTCTCCTAAGAGTTCTTTCTTGAAAATTTCTTAGATCACATTTCATTAAGTTCCTCCACAGTCTCGGAAAACGCAATCACATCAGCCAACACATTAAATTACTGAAGTTTCACCTTCTCTTTGATGTCCATATGCAAACCTCCAACGAACAACAATCATCGTGTGGTGGATTTTGGACAGAGGGTGGGGTGTCTTCCACCTCTTGAACTAGCGTCGGAGCATCATCTCCTCCTCTCGGATGCACGTGTCTTCCTCTCACCATTCGTCCGAGGATGCTGTTGCTCTGATATCACTTTTGGTGTAAACCAAAACTCTAATTTTTGAATCAATATCAATTCTTTCTCAAATGAGGAAGGGAGGTGTTTTATTTATAGGAAAATTGATTACAAGTAGACTGAATAATAGTTAACTAACAAGTAACTAACTGTTTACTCCCTTACATTGATTCTCGGTACACCATAGTAATACAATGAAGAGACAAGAAAGCTAAAGCCAATGGATCAGTGAGTGCACCTGGACATCTCAACTAGGTTGACATCCCCTTAACACTCTCATCATGTCCAATATACGAAAGAACTAGCCAAGACCAAAAACAAATATTACCAAGTACAAGGTTCCAAAAATAACTTGGAACCAGAAATAAAAACAAAAGCAGAAGCAGAAGCTATTACAAGAACAAAACCAAACTAGGTACAAGTTACAACCATCAATAACAAAAACTAAATTCATTTTTTTTATTCAGGATCGCGAGATCGTTGTTTTGTTCTTTTTTTTTTTTTTTTTTTTTTTAAAGGAAACAACCTTTATTAATCAATATAATTAGTACAAGAGATGAGTACTTTGATAATAAAGGCAAATACAAGGAAATCAATCAGGAAACTAAAAGGATCAGTAGGTGCACCAGGGCATCTCAATTAGGTTGACACCCCCATAGCACCCTCATCATATCCAACAAATTGAGAAGAGTAGTCTAATGAAGCAATACAATCTGAATGTTGCAACCGAACAATATATAGAACTAGGCTATAGAAATCTAAATTACATCAAGAAGCTAAGACAAATAAAGAGTACTAAAGAAAGCGAAGCTGCTGTCTCTACTTCTGATGCTTCGATTAATCTTCCAGTTGACAAAAAGATTACCAATTTAAAATTATGTCTTACAAGGAGTAGGCTTCAAAGCAATTAGAAATGGAGCACCAAATCGAGGCATTGAGCTTTGCTGCCTCAAAGCGATTATACAAGGAGTTTCAATCCCATTGAATATTCTTTGATTTCTTTCAAACCAGATTTCAACCAGCATTGCTTTTACTCCATTAATCCATAGTAAATTGGAGTATTTCTTCAGAATAGGACCTGAAAGTAGCTGATGAACATTGCATCTAAAGGAAAAATCAAAGACCCAAGAAGTGTTGAAGCACTTAAGGAATTTCTTCCAGCAGTTGAAGGCAAAACAACAGTCAAAAAAATAAATGTTGGAGGTTCTTCTTCGGCTGATTTACAAAGGACACACCAATTGGGGGAAAATAGAAAAGCAAGGCAGCTTTGTTTGCAGCACCGATGAACAATTTAGGGTTCCAAACAGCATATCCAAATAGTTTATATTAACCCTTCGAGGGCTGTTAGACTTCCATAGACTCTTGTGAAGGCTGGTTGATAATGGGGTGGTCTCGGAAAGACTGGTTAAACAGGGATTTTACTGAGAAAGAGCCCTGTTTTTTTCAAGGGACCAAATACAAATGTCTTCCTTAATTGGATAATCTTTGCTCAGCCAATAATGCTAGTAAGGCTTGGAACTCTAAAAATCTCATCATCTTTTAGGTTCTCTTCTGAAGTTTAGAGTCCAAGAAGAGGTGTGATAGTCCCAATACTGTGATAATGAACCATTTGGAAGCAATGTTAGTCTGAAAAGGGAAGGAAATCTGTCTTTTAACTGAGAGAGGTCCAGCCAAGGGTCATGCCAAAAAATGCAATTCTGGTTCCATTCCCTACTTTAAAGACTGCCAACTTCTCAATAATACAACCAAGATCTTGAAATACTTATCCCAAGGGCTTCGACGACTACAATGAACTTGCCGGAAGTATGCCAACCAAAAGACTGCTACCATGTATACTTCAAAATAACTTGGCTCCAAAGGGAAGGTTGCCTCTTTTAGGAATCTCCAACCCATTTGGCTAATAAGGCCATATTTTTAGCTTTTTAAACCTCCAATTCAGAGTCCCCCATCAGCTTCATTCTTAGAAACTAAGCTCCCATTTGCTAGATGATTTATCTTTTCCCCCTTTAAAACCTTCCCAAAAAGAGTTTCTGATAATTTTTTCAATGGCTGAAATCACTTTTTTAGGCATCAAGAAGGACATATAGTAAGTAGGAGGTTGGCAAGGACTGAGTTGGATAAGGTAGCTCTTCCCCCTCTTGATAAGTTGATCTTCTCCACTTGTCAAGTTTTTTGTGAACTTTATCAATGATCGTTGCCAAAAACAATAATTTCTTTGGGTGCCCCAAATAGGAAGGCCTAAAATATATGAAAGGTAGGTGTGTTAATTGGCAACACAGTCTTGAAGCCACTGCCCTTAAATTAGAATCTTCAATATTTATCCCACAGATGGCAGATTTTTCCCAATTAACTTTCTGCCCCGAACACCACTCAAAGTAATAGATTTTTTGAGATTGTCTAGCATGTCATCATCATACTTGCAAAAGGGTAAAGTGTCATCAGCAAACTGGAGAATAGAGAGAATGTACCTTGTTTTTTTTCAACCACAAAGCCTTCAAACAACCATTTTCATGAAAATTTCTGTCAACCAAAACACTAAGCAAGTCCACTTACCAAAGGGAAGAGGAAGGGGGATAGGGGGTCCCTTGCCTAATTCCCTTGTAGCTTTGATCCTTCCCCTTGGTCTTCCATTAATGAAGATGGAGAACATTGGGTTAGTGATGCAGCCCAAAAATCCAAGCTATCCATTTGGGGTGGAAGTTCCTTTCCTTAAGGGTTTTTTCAAGAAAATCCCAAATCCACTCTATCAAAAGCCTTTTCAAGATCAAGCTTTAAAATCCAACCCTTCTTCTTCTTAATTCTGTAGTGTTCTACGACCTCAATAGCATTAAGACCGGATCAAGATTTGTCTCCCTTCAATGAAAGCACTTTGAGTTTTGACTTATAGGCTAGGCATTACTTTCTTGAGCCTTTTGCAAGTACTTTAGCTATTATATAATAGAATGTGATATGGGGTCTGAAATCTTTCACTAAACTGCCTCTGATTTGTTCTGAATTAAGCAAATAAATTTTTCTTTGATGCAAGAATTAGCATCCATCTTTCGGTAGAAATCATCAAAAATAACTCTTTATATTGTCCTTTAGAAGCTCACAAAATTTTAGTATGAATTCAATTGTGAAGCCATCCGGTCCTAGGTTTTGTTTTCTTCCCAATCTTACTGCTATTTTAATTTCTGTTAATTCGTAGCCCAAATTCTGATTAAGGGATTGGCCGCTCAGTTCTGAGGTATATATCTCCTTACTCTTTGAGTATGATTGCTGTAAAAATCAATAATTAGGGATTCCACTTCTCTGAAATTCTTTGTAGCTTCCCCTTGGTCATTGATTTCCGTTATTAGGTTTTTCCCTTTTCTTGGCAGCAAGAAAACGGTGGAAGAAGGCTGTATTTTCATCACCCAATTGTAAAACACATATATATATATATTTTTTTGAATAAGGTTTCTTTCCTCTGTTTGGTAGATGGAAACTAATTCTGCTTTTAGAGAGATTCTTAAATCTTCCTCAAGAGAGGGTTCCTCTTGAGACTCCATAATTAAATCTCTTCTTCGAATTTCTTCTAGTAGTGTCTCTTCACTAGCTTTCAGCTGCTTGGTTTTTTCAGCCTACCATCTTTTGAGGACTTGTTTCAACTTTCTTAGTCTGATTGAGAAATTAAAACCAGCCCACCCTTGCTAAATTTCCAGACTTAGAGAATGTTCAATAATTCTACAACACTCCTTATCAAGTAGCCAACTATTGCTAAATCTAAAAGGGGGCCCCATTCAACAGCTCCAGCTTCAAACAAGAGAGGGAAGTGATCAAAAATTGATCTAGTTTGTCTTGAGACTCTTGAGTTTTCGAACAAATCATCCCAACTACATGTGATGAAGAATCTGTCAATCAGTGATCTCAATATTGTTTCTCCTTCTTGTGACCAAGAGAATCTTCCATCTGACATGGGGATTTCAAGTAGATTCATATTTCTAATGAAATTATTAAATTTTCTAATTTCTCTAGTTGCTCTTCCTATTGGAAATCTTTCTTGTCTTCTTTGAATACAGTTAAAGTCCCCACCGATACACCAAGCACTATCACATCTTTCTGCTAATGAGGTTAATTCAATCCACAAATTTCTTATTTCACTAGGGCTGTTTGGTCCGTATGCATTGGAAATCCAGCATAATTTCTTACAAATGGTACTGCACTTTAATGTTAATGAGAAATCTGCCTTGAAGACCTCCAAAACTACAATTTTGCTTTCATCCCAAAGAGAGAGAATAGCCCCGATCTGCCTTGTGCTTCTACAAAAGCCCAGCCCACCTCTTTAGAACTCCAAATGCTTTTTATGAAAGGGAGATCAAAGCTGTCATTTTTTGATTCTTGAAGTAGAACAACATCCGGATTTATTTTCCTCAGAAGCTTTTTTATAACTAATCTTTTAGATTTATCTCCAAGTCCCCTAATATTCCATGAGATAATCTTCATTTGCTGATTATGTCAGGGTAATATCACAAATATTTAAGAAAGAATTGAGCTCTTGAGGTAGTTCAATGTGGGATGGAGGGATTAAGACGGCTGAATCTTGTACCTCCTCTTCATGGAAAAGCAAATTGTTGCAATCTCTATCCATATATCTGTTGTAGATATAGATATTTATCTAGATTTTGGTTCTCACTATCATTTGACGAGGTGAAAGCTACTTTATCTAAAGATTTTGCTACCACCAAATCCAAAAATTTAAGCTTAGGCTGAATGCAAGCATATTGCATATGACCTCTTTATCTAGTACTTCATGCTCATCGTTTTATTTTATTTTATTTTAAAATTTTTAATTTAATTATTGTTATTATTTTTCTACGCCTGACAAATGAAGAACTTAAATACTTAAGAATGAACTAATACATGAAATTGAACTAAGAGAGTTAACATTGAAATGCCCATTGAAGTTGGAATAGACTTTCGAAAGCTCCATCGTGTATAGGAGAAGAATCTCAATCTTCCGAAAATGAAAAGAAACTAATGCTCAAAGATACAAAAAGAACAAAAAGAAACAGAACAAGGAAACAATATAGGAGCATAGAACAAAATGTCAGACAAAAATACAAAATTAAGAATGTGCTTAAAAGGAAACCCAACAAAAAAATTTGGGGAGGAAGCAACACGAAGGTAGCCTATAAATGGATTGAATCAATCTGAACGACTCGACATTGGGAAGAATTTTGGAAGATATGTTGAATTCTTTCAAACCATAGTTCTGAAAGCAAGGCCCTGATTCCGTTTTTTTTTTCTTTTGGAAAAGGAAACGGGTCTCTTCTCTAAGATAATGAAATGGGACAGTACAGAGTATATAATAATACAAAGAAGAGGTGGATCAATGAGTGCATTCAGACATCTTAACTAAGTTGATACCCCCTTAGCACTCTCATCATGTCCAATAAACGAAAAAAACTAGCAAAGACCAAAAACATACGTCACCAAAGACAAGGTTCCGAGAACAAATTGGAACCAAAATACAAAAACATAAGCCAGAACAGTACAAAACCTTGAAGCTATTACAAGATCAAAACCAAACTAAGTACAACCAACATTAACAGAGACTAAAGAAGGGAGGGAAAATGAAGGCTTTCCAATTTAGGCTGATATCTGGATGGAAAAATCTTCAAAAGGCTTGGAAAAAGAACACCATGAGGATGCATTGAGCCGAGCTGTCTCAAATGGGACCATCCGAGGGGAAGCTTTGTCATGAAATATTTCTTTCAAACCAGATTTCTGCTAACACGACTTTAACTACATTAGACCAAATCAGCCTTAGATTTGATTTAAGTTTATTAGGGCTGATCAGCAGTTGCAAAACATTATCCTTGAACACATTACCGAAAGCCCAACTAAGGCTGAAGCAATCGAACAAACAATACCAGCAATTTTCAGCATATCCAGAGTTAAAGAATAAATGCTGTAGGTCTTCTGAATTTGCCATACATAGAGGACAAACATGTGGGGATAGGCTGTGAGAAGGAAGTTTCGTTTGCATAACTGATGCACAATTTAAAAGCCTCTTAAGCATTATCCAAATCGTGATATTAACCCGCTGAGGACTTTTAGTTTTCCGCAAAGAAGTTTCCAAATGTTTCCCTATGGGGGAAGCCGTAGATAGTTGTGTAACAAGAGATTTCACCGAGAAAGTTCCATTAGCTTCTAGATCCCAAACTCGTTTTTCAGGATTCACCGAGATTGTTTTGGCTATAACAAGACCAAGGAGGATTTGAAAATCAGCAATCTCTTCCTCCTTTAGTAACCTTCGAAAGTTGATGGTCCGAGAGGAGAGTGAGGAGTCCTAATAATCTGAAACTGCACCATTTGGATTGAAGGAGATTCTTTATAGTCTTGAAATGATGTCTTTTAATGGTATACTGTCCACCCAAGGGTCAAGCCAAAACACAATTCTTCTTCCGTTGCCGATTTTGTAAACAGCCAATGATTCAACTTTTAACCAAGTCCTTGATATGCTAATCCAAGGACTACAAATGCTGCAACTTACTTTTCCATTTGTGTGCCACCCATACAAACTTGGCTCCATAAGGATGTTTTCCTTCAAAGTCTTTGCAAAAGTGGAACTATTGTTGAAGAGATCAAATATGAGCAGAATATGATGAGGGTGCTAAGGGGGTGTCTACCTAGTTGAGATGCTCGGGTGTACCTACTAATCCTTAGCTCTATATACTTTTGTATATATCTATATTTGTACTTTGAGCATTAGTCTCATTTCATTATCTTAATAAAAAGGCTTGTTTCTATTTAAAAAAAACGAGCCTCCAACAATGCAGAGTATAAGAACACTAAAAAAGATATGGTTGAGAGATCCCTCATTTTTAAAACAGAGAAAGCAAACTGAGGGTCTAAGGCACCTAGTCGGGTTCTTCCTTTGTAGTACTTCTGAAGAGTTAAGACTCCCATTAAGCTATATGTGGTAAAAAGTATCAATTTTCTTGGGGCTTTTCAACTTCCACAAAGCTTTAAACAGATCATTGGGAATCAAAGGAGAGGATGCCAAATGATCTGAGAGATACTTAGCTGAGAAGGAACCCAAGTGACCAAGTATGAACATCCCCTCCTGAAGAAAGTGAGAATAAAGAGATGCAGAGAAACTTTAGGAACTTTATTTGACAAAGAAGCTTTTCCTTTCAAATTCTATCCAATTCCTCATCGAGATGAGCTATCCAAGTCTATAAATTCACACTAGATATGTTGAAATAAATCTTAAAGAGAGCCTTTGAAGATAAAATCACACAACATCAAAAGGAATGCAAATAAAACAGAGAAATGGCAAAAAAGTTCCCGAACTTCCAAAAAAGAATCATTTTTCTCAAAAAAAATGAAGGTATAATGAATACTTTGAGAGAAACTATGTTGTTTCTAAGGACCGAAATTAATACCCTCATTCATGGTCTTGATCGTGCAAAATTTTGATATTTTTAGGCTTATTCTATGAAGTGGTAGATTAGATTAAGTAGCACTTGGGATGAGATTGTTGTATGTTTTCCTAAGAGTGGCAATTGGTTAAAAGAAGGATGGCAAGTGGAAATTCCTCGTTCTAATAGACTTGAATGATACCATGTAGATAAAGAGCTAGCAGGAGTAGAAGATTGTTTATTAGTCTCCTAGTAGGAGATTTTTAAGGTTTTGCAGGCTAGAAATATTTTCAACAGTCTTAGTCGAAGCCTAATTAAAGCGTGATTGGAAGTCCAAAAGATAGGTTCAGTGCAGGCACGGGTGCCATGATACCAAAACTCGAATACTAAAGAGGCTGATGCACTGGGGAACAATAATGGTAGTACCATGTTTCAATGTAAAGAGCTACGCCATAGAACGAAAATTCAGCGGAATGTAACTCTAGGTCCTTGTGTTAATTTCGGTTTATCTTTTTTCTCATTCAAAAGAAAAAAGAATCACAGTTGGTTATCTGGTTCATTATTGATCCTGTAGTCCTAGATCTTAAGAACATTTTTCAGGAAAGGTTTCGCCTTTTATGATTTTTCATCTCAGGATTCTTTGGAGTATAGAACATGATTTTGTCATCGCACAGGCTTTTGTGTTTTAGTCTTCTTCAATTGTAATTTTTGTGTGATGCATTCCAGTCTAAATGATATTTTTGAGTTAATTGCTCCCATTTCTTATGTAGCCGCCTCCACCTGTCAATGATACAAATCCGTACAATGTCTTTAGGCCAAGGGAGAAAGCCCATAGACTTCACACAAGAAGGGTACGTGAGATCTTTGCTTGCTTACTCTCATTTTCATTTACTGAAGGATGTTTGTATTTGAAGTTTCCACTATGCACTTTATATTATTATTATTATCATCCTCATTCTTGATATTATAAACAGATGCAACGGAGGGAAAACAATGTGCAATCTTTTGAGAAGCTTCGCCAGGTCGGTAGTACTTTATTAAATTTAGATGTTATATTACTTCCAATTGGTTCTTCCAGCTGTCTCTTTCCTTCAAGTTCGATTAGGTCTCTTCCCATACCTCCTTCGATGAGATTGCAATTGATATGTAAGGTCCCAAGTTGTGGAAACATATTGTAGGAGGTGTACTAAGGGAATTTGAGGGTGCTGACAGTTGGTGAATGGGATGGAGGTTGAGAACAAGGGGATGGATGCCAAAGGGTACCTGCTGACAGTTAGTTAATTGGATAGGGGTCAGAGCGTTGAGCAACTTTTTGTGCAAGAATTGGTTGTGTGCAAGGGAGGTGCCAGCTCTCTCCTAGTAGCGGGGAATTGTTATTTTCTTGTTCATCTCGTTCTTGTTGTGTTTGATTATTTATCTTTCATATTATGTATCTTTTTTTTCCCCTTGAAAATCATATTGTGAACCTTTTATGTTAAAGTGATGTATCTATGTTTAGCCTACCAATGGCAATAATCCTGAGCCCACAAACAAGGTGGGTACATCCACCGCTCTATCACCTAGGTCTTCAACGAGACGCATGCTGTCCGTCGAGGAATCCATTGGTGGTATCCACCGATTGTTGGAGAGAATAACCTTGAAGATGGAATAGATCGCTGGCGAAGTCCAAACCTTAAGGCAGCTGTCGCAAATTCAAAAAGACCTTCCAAGACTCAACAATCCACCACAAGAAAGACAAAATATCAACGCCCGACAGTATAATCAACCAAGAAACTACCAAGTTTTACTTGCTATCAATCAAGATCGCCCAAGAATGCAAGTTTATCAAAGGAGACAGCAACAAGATAGTGATTTCTCGAGTGAGGAAGAGAGGGAGAATGAAGATCAGCTTGGACGTTGGCGAATGGGGGTGCGGCAGTACAATGAGACAAATGAATATAGGGCAAAATTGGACATCCCCAATTTTAATGGTAAAAGAGATATTGAAGAGTTCTTTGAATGGATCAAGAACGTGGAAGGATTCTTTAAATATGCTAACACTCCCGAACACAAGAAGGTACAACTTGTAGCACTGAAATTTCGGGGGTGGGGGGGAGTGCTTTGGCATGGTGGGAGCAATTAGAAGTTAATCAATTCTGAAATGGAAAGAACCCCATCTCCAGTTGGGAAAGATTGAAGCACCTTATGAAAGATCGTTTCTTGCCAGCCAATTATGAACAAACTCTATACAATCAATATCAAAATTTGTGGCAAGGTTCAAGAACCATGGCTGAATACACAGAAATCTTCCACCAATTAGGGGTTAGAACAAACCTACTGGAAAGTGAACAACATTTGATAGCTAGATTTGTGGGTGATCTATGCTCGGACATCAAGGAAAAGGTAAAGATTCAACATTTAAGCTTTCTCACAGACGTGATCTCTTTAGCTGAAACAATTGAGGAATTGAATAACTTTGAATCAAGAACGACCAATAGAAGAAATCAATGGGAATCTTCAACAAGTAATGCTAGAAAAGGAGGTACACCAGTGGCTAAAACTCAGTTCAATTATATGCAAGAACACATACCAAGGCCAAAAGAGGACGCGACAGTAGCCAATAAGGAATGGACAGCTAATGAAGCAGCCAAAAAACAGCCTAATCAATTTGGTAGACCCACGCTTGGAAAGTGTTTTAGATGTAGGAAGATTGGTCACCTATCTAACAATTGTCCCGAACGTAGAATAATGCCATTTTAGATGACGAAGACTGTCATGAACAGATGTCCGAAATTGAAGAAGATGAGGAAACAAATATTTTGGAGCCGGATGAAGGGGATAGAGTAAGTTGTGTTATTCAATGCATTCTACTCAACAAAATCAGAAACACACAACCAACGACATTCCTCTTATTCAAGACTAGATGTACGGTGAAGAGAAAAATATGCAATGTCATCATAGACAGTGGAAATTCTGAAAATGTGGTATCTAAGAAGCTTAAGCACTGAACCTAAAAATGGAATCACATCAAAACCCATATAAGGTCAGTTGGATCAAGAAGGGAGGCGAGGTTTAGGTATCTCATACCTATACAGTCCAATTCTCAATTGGCAATAGTTATAAGGATCAAATTGTGTGCGATGTTTTGGACATGGATGTCCACATTCTTCTCGGTAGGCCATGGCAATATGACATACAAGCCATCCACAAAGGTTGTGAAATATGAGTTCTCTTGGCATGGGAGGGAAATTGTACTCCTTCCACTCTTGACATCAATTACATCAACTGAATCCTAAAGGACTACTATTTTGCATCCTCAATGGGAAGCAATTCCTAAAACAGAAAGAGGAGATAATGTGGGGATTAATAGCAACTGGATGCGAAAACAATATTAACACAAAAGAACTCCCTGAGCAAGTACAAAAACTATTCTCAGAATTCCCAAATATCTTCAACTGCCAACTACATTGCCTCCCCTATGTGATATTCTAGATTTCATTATGAGAGCTTCCTTTCCACACCTTCCTTATAATAAGATAAGCCCAGCTGAATATAAAATCTTACATGAACACGTACAAGACCTACTAAATAAGGGGTTTATCCAACCTAGCATCAGCCCATCTGCTGTGCTTGCTCTCCTCACCCCAAAAAAGGATGGGAGTTGGTGAATGTGCATTGATAGTAGAGCCATTAACAAAATAACTATCAAGTATAGGTTCCCAATTCCTCGGATTCAAGATTTACACGATCAACTTGACAGTGCCACCATCTTTTCTAAGTTAGACCTTGGATATCATTAAGTCCGTATTAAACCAGGTGATGAGTGGAAGACAGCTTTCAAGACAAATGAGAGGTTATTTGAATGACTTGTCATGCCATTTGGCCTTTCCAATGCCCCAAGCACATTTATGCACCTTATGAACCAGGTCTTTCTTCCCTATCTTAATAAATTTGTTGTTCTTTATTTTGATGATATACTTGTTTTTAGTAAATCCAAAGAGGAACATATGACACTTATGTATAGTTTTTCCTTTTTTTTTTTTTAAAACGAAAACGAGCCTCTTTATTATAATAAAATAAAAAATAGACTAATGCTCAAAGTACGAGAGAGTCATACAAGGAGCATGAAGCAAAACCGAAAGAGAACTACAAGGAACAACTGAGAGAAAGGATCAAGAAGTGCACCCAGGCATCTCAACTAGGTTGACACCCCCTTAGCGCCCTCATCATGTCCATACAACAGTACAACTTCCAAGTAAAAATAGGAAAATGATAATGCAATAAACCGGAATTAAAACTAGACAACAATCCTAAAAAGCAGGGAAAATGAAGGTCTGCCAATTCAAATTTAAGTCTTGTATAGAGAAGTCTTCAAATTCACTGTTTAAAGAGCACCAAGCTGAAGCATTTCTTTGAGCTGAGTCAAAACGAGTCCTCCAACAAGTTTCAATATCATGGAAAATTCTCTGATTCCTTTCGAACCAAAGGTCTGCTAGAATGACCTTGACCATATTGATCCAAAGCAATCGTGGCCTCTTTGTGAGGGAGGGACCCGAGAGAAGATGAAGTATATTGCCTCTAAAACTATCTCCAAACACCCCAACGAAATTGAATAAGTGGAAAAAGGACCACCAGCAATTTTTTGAATAAGGACAGCTGAAGAAAAGGTGTTGTAAATCTTCTCCTGCCTTCTTGCATAAAGGGCAAAAGGATGGTGATAAGCTAGCCTTGTGTAATTTTCTTTGCAAGACCGAGGAGCAGTTTAGGAGACCGAAGAGCATAATCCAGATCTGAATATTGACTCTCCTAGGGCTCTTAGTCTTCCATTGGGCCTTGAAAAGATTTTTGTCCATTGGGTACGAAGGGGAGAGGTGTGCTGTGAGGGATTTAATTGTGAAGGTACCTGAAGCTTCCAAAGACCATGAACGTCTGTCCGAGCTTGCTGAAACTGATTTTTCTGAGATGACAAGCATCAAGGCTTGAAAGTGTGTGATCTCCTCATCTTTTAGCAAACGGCGAAAAATGATGGACCATGAGTTTAGGGAATGGTCCTAATGAGAAGCTATTGAGCCCCTTGGCAATAAGGTAATCCTAAACAAACTTGGATAGAGTGTGGACAGTGGGGATGAGTCTATCCAAGGACAGTGGGGACACTATCAAGGCTTGAAAGTGTGTGATCTCCTCATTTTAGCAAACGGCGAAAAATGATGGACCATGAGTTTAGGGAATGGTCCTAATGAAAGCTATTGAGCCCCTTGGCAATAAGGTAATCCTAAACAAACTTGGATAGAGTGTGGACAGTGGGGATGAGTCTATCCAAGGACAGTGGGGATCACACACTATCAAGGCTTGAAAGTGTGTGATCTCCTCATCTTTTAGCAAACGGCGAAAAATGATGGACCATGAATTTAGGGAATGGTCCCAATGAGAAACTATTGAGCCCCTTGGCAATAAGGTAATCCTAAACAATCTTGGATAGAGTGTGGACAGTGGGGATGAGTCTATCCAAGGATCTGTCCAGAAACTGATTCGGGAGCTGTCACCAAGAATAAAAGAGGCCAAAAACTCCACTTTGGACCAGCATTTTGAGATGTTAATCCACGGGCTTCTCAGACTATTCCCATATTTTTCGGATGAGTTCCAATCAAAAGGACCTTTGCCATGGATGCTGGTGATTACTTTCCGCCAAAGAGAGTTTTTCTCCTTCATGTAATGCCAGCCCCACTTAGCAAGCATGGCTGAATTTTTAAATTTAAGCCCTCCCACTCTGAGACCTCCATTAATTGGAGACTGAGATGCAATACTCCACTTTACCAGTTGATTGACTTTGCTTCCTTTATGGCCTTCCCAAAAGAAATTGTAGATTAGTCTTTCTAAAGCTTTTACCACAGATTCCGACATTGTAAAAATTGACATATAGTATGTTGGGAGATTGGAGAGAACTGAGTTGCAAAGAGTTTCCCTTCCTCCTCTTGAGAGATTAAACCTTTTCCATTTATCCAATTTTCGATGTACCTTTTCTAGCATTGACGGCCAAAAGGAGGATTGTTTAGGATATCCTCCTAGTGGCAATCCAAGGTACATGAGAGGTAGTGATTCGGCTTTACCGTTGAGAAGATCAGCCATATGTAACAAATCCCCTTCTTCTATGTTGACTCCACTAAGAGCTGATTTTTCCCAATTCACCTTCTGACCCAAGCACCATTCGAAGAGACTAATTGCTTCTTTCAATTTTAATAACATTTTGTTATCATAGTTGCAAAAAATAGGGTGTCATCAGCAAATTGAAGCAGTGGAATGTGAATCTTCTCCTTCCCAACCACAAAGCCCTCAAACAGACCATTATCGTACAGCTTGTCAATGATGGAGCCTAACACTTCACTCACTAACAAGAAAAGGAAAGGGGACAAGGGATCGCCTTGTCAATGCCTCTAGATGCGAGAATGCGGCCTCGAGGTCTTCCATTGATAATGATAGAGAATTTTGGGTCTTGAATGCAACCCAAGATCCAAGATATCCAACGAGAGTCGAAGTTTTTTGCAATTAAGACCTTTTCTAAAAAGGACCAATCCACCCGGTCAAAAACTTTTTCCATATCGAGTTTAAGGATCCACCCCTTTAACTTTTTTGCTCGGTACTCCTCCACCACTTCGTTAGCTATCAAGACAGCATCAAGTATTTGTCTTCCTTCGATAAAGGCATTCTGGGATGGCCCAATGATAGAGTGCATCGCTTTCTTTAGTCTTTCGGCAAGGACTTTTGCAACTACCTTGTAAGTTAGAGTGGTAAGGCTGATTGGCCTGAAGTCCTTGATGGATGCTGCATCTTCTTTCTTTTGAATGAGGCAAATGAAATTTTCTCTCACACATGCGTTCAATCTTCCACTATTGTGAAAATCTTCGAATAACTTAATGAAATTATCTTTAACCAATGGCCAAAATCTCAAAAGAAACTCCACTGTCAACCATCTGGCCCAGGTGCTTTATTTTTCCTAGGGATTTAAGAGCCATTACTATTTCAGCTTTAGTAAACTTTGCAACGAGTGAAGCATTCTGTGGTTGTGTGACTCGGGGCCAATTTAGGAAGGCCGACAAGTACTTGATTCTGGGGGATCTTGTGTAGAGGGTGTCATAGAAACTTAGAATAATACCTTCCACTTCCTTAGAAGAGCTAGTAGGCACCCCTTGTTCATTTAGGAGCTCATTGATTAAATTCTTCCTTTTCCTTGCTGCCAAGAAACGATGAAAAAAGCTAGAGTTTTCATCCCCCAACTTCATCCAATTCAACTTGCATTTCTGAATTAGATCCCTTTCTGTCAGCCTATAAATGCACATCAATTCTGCTTTTAAATTGGAAATGCAGCCTGCCACCTCGAACTCCCATCCCAAAGATTCAATCAGGGCTTCTTTTTCAGCTATTTCTTTTAACAAAGCCATTTCCTTTCGGGTTTGAGATTTTTGGTAGTCTGCTGACCAAACTTTCAGTGCACCTTTGACCAATCTTAAGTTTGCATTAATAACAAAACCTGGCCACCCTTTTATGTTGCTGTTTTTCCAAGAATTTTCAATGGAAATGACACAATCTTTGTTTGATAACCAGCTGTTACAAAATCTAAAGGGAGAGGGGCCCCAACTAATTGTGCCTGCACTTAAAAGCAATGGAAAGTGGTCAGAAAGTAGACGTACCTGGCGAATCACCCTTGAATTGGTGAAAAGTTCATCCCACTCCTTATTGATAAAGAATCTGTCTATAATAGAGATCTGGAAGAGGAATTTTCTCCCTTGGACCATGTGAACTTTCCATTAGATAAGGGAATTTCCAGTAAGGTGGTTGTATCAATAAACTTGTTAAAAAGCCTCATTCCTTTAGTATTTCTTCCAATTGGTGATCGTTCATGACTCCATCTTGTTATATTGAAATCCCCTCCTCAGCACCAAGCTTCTGAACAATAGGCTAAAAGTGCGAGAAGTTCGGGCCATACAAATCTCCTTTCCTTGTAATCATTTGGTCCATAAACGTCCGTGACCCAACAGATTTTTTTGCACAAAGTACGACATTTAACTGCCAGGGAGTAGCCCCCTTTAAGTGATTCTGTTACTTCTATTTTGCTTCTGTCCCACATTGTCAAAAGACCACCAGACTTGCCAAAGGATTCCACTGACTCCCAACCAATTTCCTTAGAACTCCAAATGGATTTAATGAAGGCAGCATCGAAATCCTCCTTTTTTGATTCTTGTATTAGTACTAGGTCCGGATTCAGGCTCTTGAGGAGTCTTTTGAGCGCAATTCTTTTATTTGGGTCTTTAAGGTCCCTTGTATTCCAAGAAAATATCTTCATTATTCAATAGGTTGGAGGAGGCTGCAGATCGCCGGGAATGGGGAGAATTCAGGCCAACACAAAACCACAATCCTTAACAATGGATGTTAAGTGGTCTGGAATCACTGGTGAGGGTAAGGACAAGGAGCGAGTGGAATAATGCTCCAAATAATTTACCTTATCTTCATAGGAGAATAGGGTCTGCAGATCCAGACCGAAAGCTAAGTCTTGGACACTATCTTCTTGAACTGAGGCTAGATTCCGGGCTTCCAATTCTGCACTACTTGCACTGAAAGGTTATTCCAACTCCAACTCTTCTTTCTTTTTAAATTAGGGGGCAGCAAGGTGAGCCCTTTACAAAGATGTTACTTGAATTTGGGATGATGAAGTTATTGTGCTTAAACTGCTTAGGTAATAAATGGGGGATAAACTTGCTTGAGGGAGGAAAAGGAATTTGAATTTTCGTGCAACTAACCTCTAACAAGTCCGGATTGTTGTCTATTAATGTTGGTAAGGAACTTCCCGAACTCTCCAATGGCTGCTCAACTGAGTTGAGGGTTCCTTTCTCCCTTGACACATCATCATTAGTTTCTGTCCATCTGTTGATGAAAGAGGTTCTTTTTCTGACAAAGTATTTAGAAAAATGCTTCTGAGCATTTAATTGTTTCAGTCGAGAGGCTGAGGAGGCAAGGGATTTAATTGGATAGCAGCTTGGATTTTCCTTGCCTAGATTAAAACAGAGATCTTCCTGAGGGTCCCCTTTATGACAGATGTCCTGCCCTATCCCCTACACTAGCAAAAAATCAATTAGTTATAAATCGCAAAATGTGTCTTTCTTGTCAATGAAATATCTTTTCTAGGTTTTATAATTGGTTGGGAGGGTATTAAGGTTGATCCTCAGAAAGTAGAAGTCATTTCTAATTGGCCTATACCAACATCAATCAAACAAATCCAATCCTTCCTAGGTTTAGCTTCCTTTTATAGGAAATTCATTAAAAATTTCAGTACAATAACGGCTCCTCTAACTGATTGTCTTCGAAAAAATAATTTCATATGGGGAAAAGAACTAGGGAAAAGTTTTAAAACAACAAACATTATCTGTGTCATAGCCCTGTACTAAGATTACCTGACTTTACTATCCCTTTTCAAGTAGTTGTTGATGCATGTGGGGTAGGTATTGGAGCAGTTTTATCTCAAAACAATCACCCTATTAAATATTTTAGTGAGTATCTCAGTCCACCTAAGCAAAATTGGAGCACCTATGAGCAAGAATCCTATTCACTTGTTAGAGCACTTAAGCAATGAGAGCACTACGTACTTTATAAGAAATTTATTTTGCTCATTGACCATTTTTCTTTGTAGTATTTGCAATCTCAAAAACAAATTAGTAGGATGCATGCTCGTTGGCTATTATTTCTCCAACGATTTGATTTTGTTATTCAACACCAAGCTGAAAAGGACAATTAAGTCGCTGATGCTTTGAGTTGAAAAAATGAATTACTAACCCTTCCAGCATATCCCAAAACTTTATCCTATTGATCCAAATTTTGAAGGACCCTGGTACAAGTGTTCTAATAACATCCACTGTCAGACTTCCATATATTTGATAATTTCTTATTCAAGGGAGATTGCTTATGTATACCACATACTTCTCTTCGGGAGTCCTTGATAAAAGACCTTCACTCTGGAGGTTTGGCCGGTCACTTTGGTATTTCAAAAACATTTGAGTTGATCTCTGCTCGTTTTTTCTGGCCTCAATGGAAAAGAGATGTATAGAATTTTGTCAAACGATGTTTCATTTGCTAAACAGCAAAAGGAACTTCCACTAATGCGGTACTTCACACACCTCTACCAATTCCAACTTCTATTTGAGAAGATTTGTCCATGGACTTTGTCCTTGGTCTTCCTAAAACTCAACGAGGATATGATTCGGTAATGGTCGTGGTAGATAGGTTTAGCAAAATGAGCCATTTTATCGCCTGTAAAAAATCTCATGATGCTATACACGTAGCTAATCTTTTTTTTTCAAGGAAATAGTCTGCTTACATGGTATCCCTAAAACAATTGTTTTAGACAGGGACGTCAAGTTCCTTAGCCGTTTTTGGAAGACTCTCTGGCAAAAATTCCATACTTCTCTTAATTATAGCACCACCAGCCACCTATAGACTGATGGCCAAACCAAGGTCACTAACAGATCCTTAGGCAATTTGATCCAATGTTTATATGGAGAATACCCTAAGCAGTGGGACTTAGTCCTCGCTCAAGCCGAGTTTGCATTTAACTTCATGAAGAATAGATCAACAGGGAACTGTCCATTTGATATTGTTTATACAAAACTCCTAGCTTTAAATGTTGATCTTGTTTAATTTCCTTCTTTTGTTGATTTTAACAATGATGTTGAAGAAATGACTGAAAGGATTGTTTGACTTCATCAAGATGTCCAAACAAACATTGAAAAAGCAAATGCTTCTGTTAGGAACCCTCCTAACAAGAACGGTACTAAAAGATATGGAAAAACTAAAGGACAATTCAATTATAGAAATATAGAAAAATGTATTGAAAATATGCTATAAACTCACAAACTAACAAAATAAACCCTGACCTTCTGAGAGGGCTAGTCTCTCCCCAAATTCCCCAATGGAAATTCTCACCAAATTCTTCACACCCTTTTCTCCTACTCCACTCTCCCTATTTATAACTGAAATTCCTAACAAACATACTATCTAATTACTCATATGCCCCTTCTAACTACCCTCCTAATATTCTACTAGTATTCTTTTTATTGCAAGGGTCTTACAATACTCCCTCTTTTGGAGACACCTTGTCCTCAAGGTGTCCTAAAAAAACACACACGAAAATGGCTCATCAAGCAGCCCAAAAATTCTTGAATCTCCCTTTTCTCACCCATCGTTGGCATCTCTGGTTTGAAAACTTCCTTACTCCAGCCCATTATCAAGCCCAAAAGTATGCTGTTACCTTTGCCCATTCCCCGGCCTCACCCCGTGTTTCCCTCAACTAATTTCTCAAATACCCCCAACTTCCTTAGCTGACATAGTCCATTAATTTGGGCTCCAAAACTCAGCCCATCATAGGTGTATATCCACCAGCCCATCGTAGGTATATATCCCATGTCCTTAGGGTTAGTTTTTGCTGTCCTTGATTCACTCCAACCTACTAGCTTTTGGCACGTCATTGGCTCCCTTTGAACATTAACCCCATCCCAACCTTCCACCGTTGTTGCTGTCTTCTGTACATCTTCTTCTGTCTCTTCAAGAAACTTGGTCTCTGTTTTTGCTAACCCACCCATCTTCCTCCGATGATCATGTGAGTTTATATCTTTTCCCATATTCAGATACAGCCCATTCAGTTTTAATTCTGCAACTCCTTGATAACCAAAAATTAGGGCTTCTACCCATTTACTCTTAATCGGCCCATTATGGAATTTCAACCCCCGTTTGTATAGCCCAATTAATAACACCTCGCTTTCCTCTTTGGGCCGCAAGTGGACAACTCTCATATTCATTTTTAGGTCCATTATCCCATAATTAACTTGATTCCATTTCTCTAGCCTCCCACCGATTGCCATGTGGATGGCATTAGGGTTAAATTTTTTGTTTTTCTCCTCTTTTTGCCTCTGCTCGTTTCGTCTTCCCAACTGTTTTAGTGGTCCCCATCTATCACGTGGTTGTTCCCTTTCCTCTGCCTTCCTCTTTGTCACGACTCCATCCACCATGAACGATCCGAATACCCGCATCGCCAGCCATCTTCCCTTTCGTCGTTGGATCTGGATGTTGTCCTCTTTGTTTTTAGATCCATCGTCGTCTTGGCTACTGATCGGCCTTTGAATCTGCTCACGTCGTCTTCTTTCGATCTTGGTACGTAGCTCTGCCTCTCTCTGTTGCTTCTTCATCAACTCCGGCCCTCCATGCCATCGCCTCCGATCCTCATTACTCTTCTTTCGCACCTTGCGACTTCCGAACCAACCTTTTTTTTATCTTTTAGCCACCTCAGCCGCTGAACTGCTGAAGACTTCTTTTCCATCCTTTGACCACCAAGTTGTTTTTCCAACCATTTGATAACCGGAAAGTTATCCCTCCAATGTTTTTTCGTGCGACTGCCCATTCCTTTTGAGGGTGTTGTTCTTTCTCCTTTAGGTGTTACTGCTGTCTCCTTCAATTGACACTTCCAATTCCACCAAGTTCTCATCTCCAGCCCTCTCATCTTTTGCCGGGCCATGGGTATGCGTGATCAAGATTCGTTTCTTCTTTCCATCTTCTTCCTGAGCCTTCTCCTCCGGTTCCACCTTCGTAAGTTTGCTTCAACCTTGTTTAGCATTTTTTTCAGATTCGTCTCTTTCGGTCATCCATGTTGCAGTTTCCCTCGATTCTTCATCCTTCTTTCCTCCGATTGGACCCCTACCTTGCGTCGACCCCTTCTTTTGAATCAGGCCATCATCCCTCTTCCAACCACTCTCGGTCTTCATTTCCCCATCAAACTTGAAAAACTCACCCCGATTTTGTTCTACTCTTGGATTTCTCGACTTATCTTGCAATTTCTCTTCATGGCTATACCTTTCTGAGCCATGCTCTCTCTTTTCTTGGAGCTTATATCGGTACTTTTTAAGAAACTTCATCTCTGACTTTGCTGATTTGTGATGTTTCTTCTTCCACTTGCCCTTCTTTCTTTTGGCCGGTATGTTTCTCCTTCCTCTATTTATCTTCGCCTTTCGCTTGCTATCAAATTTGTTCTCTCGAACTCCCTCATTCTTACCTCCTCTTTTATTGTTTTGAGATCGTTCCCCTCCAACAAGGCTGAACCTAAGCTTTTGTTCTGGTTTTGTCTTTCTTGGTGGTATCTCTTTCGTTCCTTCCCTCTTGGTTTGTCGATCGACTCTTCCTTGCTTTTTCGGAGGTGTTCTCAGGTACAATCGTCGCCTTCCAGCCACTCTTCGAACTCGTCTTAATAGTTTCTGGATAAGGTTTCCCGTCTCTATTTGTGTGATTGCCAGCCTTCTCTCTTCTCTTTCTCTATCTCTTTGCAGAGACTCCTTGATCCTCTGTTGTATTGCCTTTATTTCCTCTTGTATCTCCAATAGCCTTGATTCTAGCCTCAGACCACGATCCATAGCAAAAATAATTTTCCCAAGAACGGCTCTGATACTAATTTGTTAGGAACCCTCCTAACGAGAACAGTACTCAAAGATATGGAAAAACTAAAGGACAATTCAATTATAGAAATATAGGAAAATGTATTGAAAATATGCTATAAACTCACAAACTAACAAAATAAACCCTAGCCTTTTGAGAGGGCTAGTCTCTCCCCAAATTCCCCGATGGAAATTCTCACCAAATTCTTCACACCCTTTTCTCCTACCCCACTCCCTATTTATAACTGAAATTCCTAACAAGCATACTATCTAATTACTCATATGCCCCTTCTAACTACCCTCCTAATATTCTACTACTATTCTTTTTATTGCAAGGGTCTTACAGCTTCATATAAAAAAGCAGCAGATGCACATAGATGTATCCAACAATTCCAAGAAGGTGACTTGGTGATGGTTCATCTTCGCAGAAGTAGATTTCCAGCTGGTACTTACAACAAGCTTAAAAAAAGAAAGCTTGGCCCTTTCAAAGTCATCAAAGTGTTTGGATGTAATGCCTATACATTGGACTTGCCTTTTGACCTACACATCAACCCTATTTTCAATGTTGCAGACTTACACCCATATCAAGCTATAGATGGTTTTCAGTTAGCAACTTGACTAGTATTTTGGATATGATGATGGTGTTAAGGGGGTGTCAACCTAGTTGAGATACCCAGGTGCACCTACTGATCCTTTAAGTAGTTTTTTTTTTTTTTGTACTTTCATTATATTTGATTCTCAAACTCAAGGACGAGTTTGTTTTTTTTTAGGAAGGAATATGATGTATCTATGTTTAGCACACTTAGTTTGTTTTTACCTTTTTTTTTTTTCCTTTTTTTAATTTTCTGTTATTTCTGTTATTTGACCGGCTACCTTGTTAACCGGTACTAGCTGTGTAACTACCCTTACCTATAAATTAAGAAGCTGGGTTCTTCATTTAAGGAGATACAATCATTCTTTAGCATACACCATGAAGTTAGCTATCCAACTCTATATCGTTGCTCTGTTGTGTGTTTGAGTATTTTGGTTGATTTTGCAAGTACCTATTAGGAAGGGATACCAAACAAATTTGTATCAAAGTTGAGAATCCTGGAGAAGTTGGGAAAATGGCTCCACAGAAGTTGGCAAAGAGAATTGAAGAGAATGTGGAAAGAGCTATTGGAGATGAAAAGTTTTTGAAGTACTTGGTAGCAGAGGTGAATGAAAGTCGTCGAGAGGGAGAAGGGAACAATATTGTCTCTCCTCTAAGCAAAAGCTAAAGATGGTCGAGGGAGGTGGAGGGAACAATACAGTAATTGAAGATTTGCTAGACTAGTACTTTTCTTATCGATATCTGTACAAACCTAAATTGGAAGAGAGAGGAAAAGCTAAATATGGAAATATACCAATGGTAACAATGAGGAGGGGAAGAAAGGAAACAAATACAAGGAAAGGAAATTACTGGGAAGGAAAAAAATCTAGGATGAACTTTCCTATTTTGACACTCCTTAAACTGGATTATATATGTCGATTGAATCCAACTTGTATTTAATATATAGAAAACATTCTTGAATAAAGACTTGGTAACTACCTATGAAGCACGAACACGCAAAAATCAGTGTCCCTTTTTATTTATTGTTTTTTAGTTTTGGACACGTGAGGACTCGTGGTGACACACCATCGGACAAGCATAGAAAAAAAGAACCAATCCTTTCAAACCAACTGGCAGCATTGGAAAGGGGTGGTCCCGCGTGCAACTTTGACAATGGGGGAAGGGAGAGCAGAATTGAGGAGGGGGAAGGAGGGCAGCTGTGCGTGTATGGGAAGAAGAGAATAGTGCAAGAAGGAAAAGGAAACATTATTTAGGGTTAGGGCTTTTGCTTTGGGCTTTGGGCTTTGGGCCTTATTACATCCGTTCGTGGCCATAGGTTTTTTTGGTTTTTTTTTTTTCTCTCTTTAAATGGGCTCTTGGTTTTTTTTCCCTCTTTTAAATGACCTTTTTTTTCCTTTATTAACTTTTGAAAAGATGTTATTTTTAGTAACTAATAAAAAGCTAGTATTAATTATTTTTAGTACATAAAAAACAGTAATTTAAATAATTAATAAAAAACATTATTTTAATAACTATATATAATTTAAAAAATAATTAAAAAATAACGCGTCCCCAACGTGTTGTGTCTTACATTTTTAGAAATTGGCATGTCATCGTGTCATGTCGTGTCGTGTTGCATGTCTAGTGTCGGTATCCATTTCCATGCTTCTTAGGTAACTACTTATAGACTTGGTTGTCATAATGGACCTTCATTGGTTTTTCAGAAGTGATTCTCAATTTTGATAAGATGCTTTAAGCCATATTCCTTCACATATTCCTTGATCTAGAGCCATCAATTTTGCTTTACCACTACTAGACAACCAATTTAATTTCTTTTTACTTCTAAATGACCAAATTTTCCCACACAAAAATTAAGTATTTAATAACTAACCTTTGGTCAACTTGTAAGCTTGCCTAATCGGCATTTGTGAAGACTTGAACGTTTTCTTTTCTTGATTTCTTGAAGTACAATTATTCTCCAAGAGTTCCTTTTAAGTATTTGAGGATCCTAAACTTGCATAGTTTCTTCCCTAGAATTGTTCATAAAGAATGACTCACAAAGTTTACCATAAAACAAATAGGAGGTCTAGTGTGGTTAAGTAAATCAACTTTCAACAAGTCTTTGATATTGTTCCTCATTTGCTTATGTTTTCTTTTCCTATGGTGTAGTTAGGATCAATAGGAGTATTAGTGGGCTTACATCCAAGTATACTTGTCTCCTTTAGAAGATCAATGGCATATTTTTGTTGAGAGGTACACAACTTTTTTTTTTTTTTTTTGAGCGGGTCACTTTCATTTGTAGGAAGTATTTGAGATAGCCCAAATCTTTTACTTCAAACTCTTTAGCTAAGAGTAACTTTAGATCTCTTATTTCTTCTTCATGATCTCTTGTGAGAATGACTTTTAAAATAAAAATTATAATATTTCCTTTGTAGGAATGCTTGATAAAGAGCATGTGATTAGATTGACATTACAAGTGTCCTTAGGTTTTCATGACTCTTGAAAACTGGTTAAACTAGGCTCGAGGGGATTGTTTTAGAACATAAGAAGTTTTTTGAGTTTGTACACTTCATTAGTGATTTTGTTGATTCCATACTAGTAGGTAATCCACAGACTTCTTCATGTAATTCTCAATTGAGAAAGACATTTTTTTATGTCAAATTGTTGATTTTGACATATAAAAATTAGTGATTTTGTTGATTCCATATTAGTAGGTAATCCACAGACTTCTTTTAATTCTCCATTGAGAAATACATTTTTTTATGTCAAATTGGTGCAGTACTAATGTTATAGGATTAAAGTAAACTAGGGTATCTTGGTCAAATCCTTGCTTGATTAGGATTGGGATTAGTTTCCTTGGTTTATTAGGATTAGGATTAGTTTCTTTGATTAATTAGGATTAAGATTAGTTTGCTTTCCAATTCTCTTTAAACAGACAAATTGTCTTCTAATATTGCTAACTTTTAATTAATAATAAAGACTTTGACTTGATTCTTGGAGAAAATTCTCCTTTAATCTTTTAGGCTACATCAATTTGGTATCAGAGCGGCCGTTTGGGTCAACATTGATTGTCGTCCAATGGAGAACTAGGAAACTCTTGGTGACGTCAATTGCAACTGTAAGGAGCTTCATGAGTTGTGCTCGTTGTTGAACAATGCACATCTAATAAGGGTGTACTTGAATTTCTTATCATTTAATTAGATAAAAGGTACATATATATAGAAGAATGAGAAATCGTACTCTAGGATATACAAAATTACAATAAAGGATAACTGTACATATTAATTTAAATATATATTATAACACTCCCCCTTAAGCTAAAGCAAATATGTCAGTCGTGCCCAACTTGTTGCATAAATAGTTTATTCTTGCTCCATTAACAACTTTGGTAAATATATCTCCCAACTATTTTCCAATCTTCACATATCCTATAGATATTAACCCTTGTATTTTCTCGCGAACAAAGTGACAATCCACTTTAATATGTTTAGTTCGTTTGGATGCAATGTGAAGTGTAGCTTGATTATCACACCATAATTTAACTGGCACGGTAGATAAAAGTTGGTGTATCCACACTATTCCACACACGGATTGTGCATAGCTCTATATTCTGACTCGACACTCGAACGAGAAACTACATTCTGTTTCTTACTTTTCCATGACACTAGGTTTCCTTCTACAAAAACACAATATTCAGAGGTTGATCTCCTATCTTCTTGAGATCCAGCCCAATCAACATCTGAAAAATATTCAACCCTTCTATGACCATGATCTTTATATAATATCCCACGTCCCAGGTGTAACTTTTAGATAACATAGAATTTGTTCTACTGTAGCCCAATGATCTACTATAGGAGAAGACATAAACTGACTCACTATACTCACAGAGTAAGCAATATCTGGTTGTATCATTGTTAAAAGTTCAACTTTCCAACTAATCTTCCATATCTCTCAGGGTCTTTAAACAATTCTTCTTCTCTAGTAAGTTGCAAATTTGGTATCATCGGATTATTACATGGTTTGACTCCTAATTTCCTGTCTCAGACAACAAATCAAGTACATATTTCCATTGTGACAGATAAAAACCTTTCTTATTCTCATTACTTCAATATCCAATAAATACTTTAATTGTCCTAAATTTTTAGTATGAAATTGACCCTGAAGAAAAGTCTTGAGAGAAGATATACCTGATATATCATTTTCAGTGATAACGATATCGTCAACATACACAACAAGCAAAGTAATACCATTATCAGATCGTCGATAAAAATACAGAATGATCAGAAGCACTTTTCTTCATACCAAAACATTCGAGTGCTTGACTAAACTTACCAAACCATGCACGAGGACTTTGTTTCAGTCCATACAAAGATTTTCGAAGACGACACATCTTATCGCTCTCCCCTGAGCAACAAACCCAGGTGGTTGCTCCATGTAAACTTCCTCCTGAAGATCACCATGCAGAAAAGCATTCTTAATGTCAAGTTGATGCAAAGGCCAATTATGAGTAGCAACCATGGATAAAAATAGTCGAACGAAAGTTAATTTAGCAATAGGAGAAAATGTATCAGAATAATCAGTCTCATAGATTTTGGCATAACCTTTGACAACAAGACGAGCTTTCAAGCGAGCCATTGTTCCGTCAGGATTGACTTTTATAGCAAACACCCATTTACATCCAATAGTCTTCTTTCTTGCCGGACGCGAGGCTAAATCCCAAGTACCATTCTCATCCAATGCAGTCATCTCCTCAATCATTGCACTACGCCACCCAACATGAGATAAAGCTTCATGAACTGAGTGAGGAATAGAGATGGAATCAAGAGATGTAATAAAGGAATAAGTGGGTGAAGACAACCAGTTATACGAAACAAACGAAGAAATAGGGTAAGTACAAGTGCGCTTACCTTTCCGAAGGGCAATGGGTAGATCATCACTCAATTCCGAATCTGATATCGATGAAGCCATCAGTGTAGGACATGTGTCTGAAGGTGGCTTTAATGTTCTATTAACTCGTCCAGTTTGTTGTAGGTTGGATTGTGTAGCCTTTATGTTCTTGGCTTCTCTTCATTTTCAGGGGTAATTTGATTATTTGAATAAAATTCCTCTCTGATTTAAACCAGTTTTGTTTTGGAAGAATTCTTTGAGCCTTTCAAGATTAGTCACTTTCTTGGTTTTTAGTTTGAGATTAATTAGAGTTTAGTCTTCTCTTGTTTTATTTGGATTGTTTCAGTTTTCTGCTTAGATCTTATGCTTTGTTGTAAAAGGATTGGCCATCTTATTTTTATGTTTTTGTATCATGAGCAGTAATTTCTTTTCATCATTTCAATGAAAAGTTACATTTTCTTAAAAAAAAAACCACCCACAAGAATGTCAATTGAAAAATCCACAAAAAAAATATTAAGGATTCCTCTAACTGACGCAAACTGACGGCGGGAGATGGTAAGATTGTCACTAGGCAAATTGATTAGCGGTTGTAGTTACAGGTCAAACAATCAACATTGTTGAAATATGGTGTTGTAGCCCTAAGGGCATATTTGTCTTTTATTTTATGCCTACTAAATTAGGTTTTCCCCTCATTCTATTCATATCTGAGGTTGGGGTCTCTTATATGTATGACATTAAATAATAAAACTTTTCTATCGTGGTTTTTTCTCCCTGTATGAGGGTTTTCCACGTAAACCTTGTCTTGTCTATTTTCTTCTTATCTTTCAATATGGTATAAGAGTAAGGTGGTGAAACCCTAGCCCTGATAGAAGAAATTCAGTCATCAAACTTGGTAGGTGAGGGAACAATGGCAGACACGACTAATATGGCTATGATTCAAGCAACTGTGGATCGATATCTCCAGACCATCTTGAACTCGGCGCAACCATGACCGGCGATTGGAGCTATGTCGTCGGATTTCTTCAACCCAGCTCCTAGAGCCGTGCCACCATATTTCTTCAACTCAGCCCCTGGAATCGCACCGTCGAGCGTTCTCAACCCAGCTAGATTGCGAATCGTCCAGACGCCTGGTGGGTTCATTCCAACCTATGTGCCGCACACCTCCCAGCTCCAGTGACAGCAGTCGATCGACAGGTTTGCCCTAGCCGCCGCGCCACACGCCTCCCAGCTCCAGCAACAAACGATCGACGGGTTTTTTCTAGCCACTAGGTCGGGTCAGATCGGCGCCCTTGCATCCAGTTCGCAGCCAACCGCCGAGCCATCTTCTCGCTACTCATCTTCACAGCCGTCTAGTAGCAGTACCGATCACGAGCAGTCTCCATTTGCCATTGTTGGAGTTCTGACAGCAGCCTCCTTTCCTTAGCAACATGGTGGACAGCCTCTCCCTCACGTATACCCGGTTCAACCTTAGTTTCGAATGGGTGATTCCATTAGAGAAAATTCCATTCCCTATGGACAGAAACATTTCGGATCTGAATCCCATGGGGAACTCCAACAGCAATTGGCTAGTCTCCAACAACAGATGGCCGCTCTTAGGGCCAAACTCTGAATGGTCATGATTCTTCCAGTGTTCCAATCTACTCAGGAAATCCGATAATAATGTTTCCTACTCTTCCTATTGCTAATCTTTTATCTGGAGCTATAGGAAACTCTGCAGGGATGATCACAGTTGAGAAGCTGAATGATTAGAATTACTTCTTCTGGTCCCAAACAATTAAAATGGTCCTTGAGGGGCGCCATAAATTTAGGTACTTGATCAGAGAGATACCACGACCAAGCCCTGGGGATCCTCAAGAGCGTGTCTAGAAGGAAGAGGATTCATTGCTCCGCTCGATGTTGAGCAGTAACATAGAACCACAAATTGGGAAACCCCTGCTCTATTCAGCCATCGCACTGGATATTTGGGATACGGCCCAACGGTTATATTCGAGATGACAGAATGCATCTCGCCTGTATACTCTATGTAAACAGGTCCATGAGTGCAAACAAGAGAACATGGATGTAACGTCATACTTCAACAAGAAGTCTTTATTATGGCAAGAAATGGATTTGTGTTGGAAGATCATTTGGAATTGCCCACATGATGGAATTCAGTACTCGAAGATCGAAGAGGTTGATCGTGTGTATGATTTTTTTGCGGGATTGCACCCCAAATTTGATACGGTTTGGAGTCGAATACTAGGGCAGAAACTAATACCGTCTCTCATGGAGGTCTGTTAAGAGGTTCGATTGAAAGAGGATAGATCGAGTGCGATGAATGGGTCTGTTGTTACCACTGTAGAGTCAGCTGCCTTTGGGGTGAAATCCTCTAGATTGGATGGTGACAAGCAAAATGGCAAAACACCCCCAATATGTGAGCATTGCAAGAAGCCGTGGCACACAAAGGATTAGTGCTGAAAACTGCATGGTCAACCTCCTAATGGAAAACGTCGCCTTCCAAATGACAAGTCAAAGTCTAGTCGTGCTCTTGTGAGCGAATCTATTGAGGGGGCCACACAACCTCAGACATAACCTCCGGTGACCAACCCAGGTGATTCAGATATCGTAGGGATCAAAACAGTTGCTCAGTCAGGTACTCCTCAGCCTTTTAGTTTCTTTGTTGAAGGGAATGAGTTACAGATTCTAGATTCAGGAGTGACCGATCACTTGGCTGGCTCATTTGGTCAATTCCTCTCGTATTATTCGAGTGTTGGAAATGAGAGGATTCGAATTGCAGATGGGTCCTTCGCTCCTGTTGCTGGAAAAGGCCATTTGTTAGCATTTCAGGGATTAATTCTACTTCCTATACGTGCCAAAAATTTCTTACAACCTGTTGTCAATAAGTAAAATAACAAAAGATTTGAACTGTAGAGTTGTCTTCTCACCAGATGCTGCTTTGTTTTAGGACTTGAGTTCGGGGAAGACGATTGGCACTGTCCGATATGACAGGAGCCTCTATTTCCTTTCTGAAGATGCTTCCTCCAGGAATTTGTTTAGGACTAGTCTTTTATCTTCATTTACTATGTCTGAAAAAGATTATTTATTGTGGCATTTTCGTCTTGGACATCCAAGTTTTCAATATATGAGGTATTTGTTTCCCCATTTATTCCATAATGTGAATATTTCTTCTTTGTCTTGTGATGTCTATATACGTGCTAAACAACCTCGTGTTTCTTTTGTTTCTCAGCCTTATAAACCTAGTCAGCCTTTCCACCTGATCCACAGTGATGTTTGGGGCCCTTCAAACATCTCTACCTTGTCCAGTAAACGATGGTTTGTCACGTTTATTGATGATCATACCCAGCTTACATGGGTATATCTCCTTGTTGATAAGTTTGAGGTTCTGCTATTCCAGTGTCTATCCTCCCTACTAGACAAGTGCCCTGGATAACATACTTTAGGAAGAATCTCAGAAAGGAAACCTAGGAAACTCCTGCTATTCCATTGGAAATTGTCCAAGCATCGGAACCAGCTCAGGTTCAAGATCTTGTTGTTTCAGGGAAGATCCTTGAAGAGAAGTTTGGGCACGTAGAAGATGGTGAGACAAGCTCAGAGAAAGTTGAAATTACATAAGGTAATGAGGTGCTGGAAGATCCACAGGAAGATGAAGAATTGTCTTAGAAGTCTGAGCAGAGTTGGTATCCTGATACTGGAGAGAGGCTGAAGAAAACTGGCAATTATGATACCACTCTTGATATGTCAATTGCTCTGAGGAAAGGAACTAGGTCATGTACAAAGTATCCTATGCACAGTTTTCTGATCGATAGTAACTTGTCTCCTGTTTTTAAGGCTTTCACTACCCAACTGGATGCTCTAGCAATACTTACCAGTATACATGCAGCCATGGAGGTTCCCGAGTGGAGAGCGGCAGTGTTGGAAGAAATGAGAGCTCTTGAGTCGAACAACATTTGGGATTTAGTGTCCCTCCCTAGAGGTCACAAGATAGTTGGTTGCAAATGGGTGTTCACAGTGAAGTATAGGTCTGACGGAACGGTCGAGAGATATAAGGCCAGGTTAGTTGCTAAAGGGTTCACTCAGACGTATGGGGCTGTCTCTTATACACATCTAGATGTGTATAAGAGACAGACTCAACACGATCCGAGTTCTTCTGTCTGTTGCCGTGAATAAGGATTGGCCCCTGCATCAGCTAGATGTAAAAATACCTACCTGAATGATGATTAGAAGAAGAGGTTTACATGAGTCCTCCTCGAGGTTTCGAAGCTAAATTTGGGAACCATGTTTGCAAACTCAGAAAGCCCTTATATGGGTTGAAACAGTCTCCTAGAGCATGGTTCGATAGGTTCACGATATTTGTTAAATCTCAAGGGTTTGTTCAAGGGCATTCTGATCATACCTTGTTCACCAAAAAATCACTTTTAGGGAAGATTGCTGTTTTGGTGGTTTATGTCGTTAATATCATTTTGTCAAGAGATGATACGACAGAAATTGTTAAGCTAAAACAAAGGATGGCAGGCGAATTTGAGATCAAAGATCTTGGTAGTCTAAGGTATTTTCTTGGGATGGAAGTGGCAAGATCGAAAGCAAGAATATCTGTGTCTCAACGGAAATATACTCTAGACTTGTTAAAGGAAACAAGAATGATTGGATGCAAACCCGTTGACATTCCTATTGAGGTCAATGGCAAACTGAAAAACACTACAGAAGGAGTTCCTGTAAATAAAGAGAGGTCTTATTAACGCCTTGTAGGAAAACTAATTTATCTGCCTCATACTAGGCCTGACATCTCCTATGCTGTGAGTGTGGTAAGTCAGTTCATGCAGAGTTCGTATGAGGAGCACATGGAAGCAGTGACTCGAATTCTGAGATATCTGAAATCCACCCTAGGCAAGGGCTTAGTTTTCATAAAATATGACACATGGAGCATCGAAGCATATACTGACTCAGATTGGACAGGATTAGTGACCGATAGAAAGTCAACCTCGGGATATTGTACCTTTGTATGGGGAAATTTGGTGACCTGACAGAGTAATAAACAGGGTGTAGTTGCCAAAAGTTTTGTCGAGGCAGACTATAGAGCTATGAGCCTGAGAGTGTGTGAAGAAATATGGTTACTGAAAGTTCTTCACTAGTACAGTCCGAGTCCCATGAAACTGTATTATGATAATAAGGCTGTCATCAGTATTGCCAACAATCTAGTACAACATGATAGAACCAAGCACGTTGAAATTGACAGACACTTTATTAAAGAGAAGTTAGTCCACGGGGTTATTTGTATTCCCTATGTTCCTTCAGTCCAACAAGCAGATGTTCTTACCAAAGGATTACCGAGATAGACGTTTGAAGCTTGTGTTAGCAAGTTGGGTCTTGCTGATATCTACGCCCCAACTTGAGGGGGAGTGTTCAAATATGGTGTTGTAGCCCTAAGGGCATATTTGTTTTTTACTTTATGCCTACTAAATTAGGGTTTCCCCTCATTCTATTTATATCTGAGGTTGGGATCTCTTGTATGTATGACATTAAATAATAAAACTTTTCTATCGTGGTTTTTTCTCCCTGTATTAGGGTTTTCCATGTAAACATTGTCTTATCTATTTTCTTCTTATCTTTCAATAAGAACGATTTTGAACAAGTTTGGAATTGACAATCAGTGGTCGACACACACTATGGCGGTGAAAGTAGGCAGTAGAAATTGCAACTAGGGTTAGGGTTTTTTTTAGGGTTTTATTTTGTTTACTCTGATACCTTGTTGGTAATATTGGAATATTCTTAATTTATTCATATTTTTCACTCTTTACAAGAATACAAAGGTCTATCCTAAATAGAAGAAAGACCTAAACATAGTAGGGAAAAAACCTACTATAATAAGCAAATGTTAATTACAACTAAACAAATATTTAAGAGTACAAATCAACATAAAGAAATCATGTTGATTTATTAATTTATGTGTGAATTTGTTAAATCACCGACCAATCCAAAAGCTGAAGTGGATGAGTTAAATATAATTATATTGATATTTTGGATGTTCTATCACAACTTTTGTAAGGATATTATTCTTGCAGGAGTTGTTGGGGTTCTTATGGTTTGGTAGATGAGTAGTATGTGGGCTCAAATTGTATTTGTTTTTTAATATTACTCTCTCATTATATCTCTCTTTTGGTGAACAATTATAAAGTCCTATAGGTCTCTTTAGCTTTGTAAGATATGTTGTAAAATATATTTGTCTATATATCATATTGATCTTAAATGTCTATTTTCTTTTAACATAGATTAACATTGTCTAAATTTCATTACTATGTTTGGGATTGTCAAATTTCAGGTTAGGCGCAACCTGGAACAAGCTAAAACCTTATTGGAGGCTTTAATTAAGGTGATTAATTGTATTCATGTATTAGCGTAGGTGCGTTTGCATTTATTTTGAAGCTACATGACATTGAAACACTGCATTGGCTTAAGACGTGCATCTTTGTGCAGAGGGAAGAGAAAAAGAGAGATCTGATGGAAAGTGATGTTGGCCTTCAGAGGGTTCATTTGAAGTATAAGGTATGTGTGTATGTCTTTTATATCCGGGATAATTGTTTGATCTCACTCTAGTTATCTATATCTTCAAATTTTCTTACAACATTGGGCTTGTTTTCTTATTGGATATCAGCATGAAACCGAACTTCTGGAAGAGAGCTTAGCACTTCCCAGGTTCTTACCCTTCTCTTGTAAGTTTGGTTCAAGCGAGGACGAATTTATGGAGTTGGATGATATTGCAATCAGTCGCCCCCCACGAATACGAACTTCTGGATCTTTCGTGGAGGCAAACACAATTATGTTCCCAACTGAAAGCGTGAAGCAAGAGTACAGGCAACAACAGTTGCCACATGGATGGCTTCACAAAATGGTACCTTTATGATGACTTATAACCTACCCTATCCATTTTAGTACTATATCACCAAGTGCTATAACTGTTCTGGCAATCCTGTTACCGGTTAATATATTGAGAATTGACTTGCCTCTAAAATCATAATTTTTCTTAGAACATTTAACCATATTATTTTAACCGTTAAAAGAGGATTGGGGGATTTGTGCAGGATCCACTGGAGCCAGTTTTGTTGTTTGCAAAACCTCTGATTGCAGAGAAGTTGACAGCTGCAGCGATAGTACCACCATCAGATTCTTCGACAAGGAGTAGTGTGTCAATGGGTTCTCATAAATTCCGGGGAAGAATTGGCCGGGGTGGCAGAATAATATTTGACAGATGGAATCCATTATTGCAGACTGCTATTGACTGCAGTAACTCGTACTATTCACCACCAAAACAAGCGCATATAGCATATAATTGATAAGTCTGATTTGAGATCATCTGTATAACTGCCCCCAGATTCTTTTGATGTACAAACGCTAGAAATTGTATGTTATAACGGCGTCAAAACGAGACTTGTTTTTCCTGACTTGAGAATTAATGTAAAAGCAAGCTCAGTCTGCATGTAGCAGGTGTCTAAAACTGCTGCCCAATTTCTTCTTCTTCCTCTCATTATAAGCTCAAATGTGTAGAGGTGAGAGATCGAACCATCAACTTTTAAGATACAATTGATGCTCTAAAATTGGGTATGCAATTTCTTATTTATACGTTGGCAATACTTCGTTGGAAAAAAAAAACTCAATATGAGTGGGTTCCCATCAGCCCTCTTCTCTCCTTCACGTTTCCCTAATCCCTTTCTCAATTTCAAATCTCTTCACCTTTAATTCTCACTCTCAATTAATCATCTCCTCTCTCTCTCCTTTCAACTCTTCACAATTCCTTTCTCAAACAATATATATCAAATATCAATCTCTTTCCCCTTTATTTTCTCCCATTTTTCCAATATCATTTTCTCTCTCCTTATTAATGATGCATTTTTCTCCCTCTTTCTAATTCTTCTCTCATCCCAACATCTTTTTCTCCCCTAAATTTCGATTTTTTTTTAAAAAAAAATCACTTACTCTCTCACTTCATTAATTCAGTTTCTTTTCCCACAATTTTTCTCCTTTTATCTTCACATTACTCTAATTTCTCTCTCGTTCCCTCAAACCACAGCACATCTTCATCTTCATAGTTTATCAACATGTTCAAGGTCACTGTTACGTTTGTTCGCGTGCAGGAATGTTAGATGTTTAGAGTATATGTTATATTTAACTTTTTCATTATTTAGTCAACTAGAAAAACAAAACAAGGTCCAATATTGATTATGTTTGATTAAATTAAACTTCCTATTTTATTATATATACTCTTATACATTCGGGGACATTATATGTAATGTGAATTATGTAATATTGATTATGTTTGTTTAGTATGATATTAATTGATATGATACATGTCAAGTTCACTTTAAAAGGTAACTTAATGACAACCCTAAACAAGGATATTTCATAAATTAGTTAGAATATTTTCAAACACCTAACACAATATTCTAAGATATATTTAAAAATAACTATGAATTTGCCAGAAGAACTAAGAAGGTATCCATCAATCACTTGATATTGCATAGCATTTATTGGGTAACCCTGCAAACAATATATCAAATATTAGATAGTACATTTCCAAAATTGCATATTAAGACTAATCATCATATAAACATGGCATTAGAATCACATACATACTACAACCTTTGTGCTACATATTAAATAAAATATATATTATAGTATATGCATGATAACAATGGGTGACACATACATACTCTAAATAAACTATGAAACATAATAGACAAATCAAATAAGAAAGACCATCATATATACTTGGCAACGTTCTTCACACGCAAGAAAAATGATAGAGACGTTAAATATATATATATATATATATATTAGGAAGAAAATTTAAATTAGTTAATGTAATTTAATAAATGTATATTCTTTTTCTAACATTAAGGAAACTTCGTAAATACGGAAAGAGAATCATAACAAATAGGCGCAAAAAAATTAGTTGACTACCTCTAGAGATATTATAGTCCCAATTGATATTAAATCCCTTTGAAAATATTCAATTATTTTGACATTGATGAAAATAAGTTTTCAAAAGGGATTGAACCTCTAATAATATTTTTATTTTATATGTAAAAACCCGTTGGACTCATTTTAATCCTTGAATTTAGGTTTGCTTTCCTCTCATTGTAATATAGAGAGATCTTAATGAATCTCCACAATTTACCTCTCTAGACGTCTCTCACTCTAAAGGTTTTCATCCCGTATATCCGAGCAACCTTTTTATGGTGATTAGCTAGAAGTAAATTTTCAAGCATAGTTAATTCTAATTTTCATCTTGATCAAGGTGTTTATAGCACTACTGATAAATGGAATTACCTCAATCATGTTTGAGAACTCACTCCCCTATTTTTTTGCAGCAATAATAAGTTTAACCCCAATAAACTAATTGATAAGCTACCAGAAGAAGGCTAAATAGTTTGGCTTGAAAGATTGATCAAAGATCAAAAAGAAAGAAGAACTTGTTCCTAACTTCAAGATTCCGAATTCTCTACAATCTAATTAATCAGACTAGATTGAAAGTTCTACAACATGCTTTCTAACATAAAATACAAAGAAAATATAAAAGCTTAAGACTGAAACTCTATAATGAATATTCATTCCAAATCTAATTCTCTCTTCTAAATTATAAAAGTACAACAATATTTATGCGAATTGAAAGGTCACTTATGAAAGGTCACAACCTTTCATCTAATTGCTAAGTTCAACAACTCTTCAAGTTCATACATTGAACCTTCATAAATGTAAATGCATTGAAATAAATTGATACATCTAGTATTGAATATATACATAAATGAATAACCTTAAAACTTCAAAGGTTGCATCTCTTCAACTCTATTTGAAAACTTAGCTTAGAAGTCAACATTTGATGTTCCACCTCCTATCGTTGTTAATTATTTCCTTACCATGGCTTTGTAGATCTCAGTACCTTCTTTGCATTGACCTATGGTCTTGGATTAAATTTGCTACACTTCTTTATATAGTTGTGCATATCCTTCTCTTCAATGACAAGTAAAATTCTCGACAAAACTTCAAACTAGAAAGTGCAGTGAATTGTGGAATCTTGTCTAATTGATTAATGTTTATATGTAGGAAACTATGGAACCAAAACAGAGTGCCTTTGGTGGGAAGAGAAAAATTGACATACATACAAAGTTTATACAGGCTTATTGACAGGTACTAACATAGTGGTTCATCATCATTCTTGTGCTAAACATTGGTCTCTCCATTTTTTCTTGTCAATATTACAATGTCTCGCTTCAATTGCCTAGGTGGAGTGTCTTGTTAGCTTGTTTCATTAGCTACTTTCTCACAGTTCCCATTAGTATCATTGCTGCTACCACAAACCAGGTGAACCATGGAACACCGATCCAAACATCTCTTTGGTTTCAAAACTTCCTAGAAATTTTACTCATCATATTAAATCTCATGTATCTCTACTTGCAGCCACCTGATTTGAACATTATTACGAAATACAATATTGGTTTGTGCATATCCTTAATGCTCAGTCACCAATACGTGTTTCAAGGTTTATGGATATATCAACATGACACAGGCTCTAACATGTGTCTGACTTTAAACTTGGTCACTACGTGAAGATTTCACTCAAGACAATGTTCATGGCACAAGTGAATTTTTTTATAACCTTGGTTTAGAATGATATACTCAACATTAAATATAATGTAAAGTTGCTCAAAACGAATAAACTTTATTGCAGGTTGTAGGAACAATCTTAGTTGTGTTTGTGTACATTGGAATTGCTTGGTGGCTAATGAGATGGATTCAAGATTTGTGCAATTCAAACCTCTTGCCAAAAAATAGCCCTTGGACTTGCCTGATGGATGGAGTTTTCTTCGATGCTTCTATATGGGGGCTTGTTGGGCCTCGTAGAATCTTTGAAGACCTTGAAGAATATGGAGTTGTGATTTAGTTCTTTATTGGGGGAGCCATTGCCTCTTTGCTTATATGGATTGCAAATGAGATATTCTTTGAGCAAACTTGGATTCGCCTCATCCACATGTCGGTCCTATAAAGTGCTACATTGATGGTGCCATCAACCAATGCTGTGAACTTCACCAGTCAACTCATCTCTAGTTTCGTGGTTTGATTTTTCCCCTTTTCAAAATATAAGACATGGTGGTGAAAGTACAACAATTACATCTTGTCTGGTGGCCTAGATGCTGCCTTCATCACAATTCTCATCTTTCTAATATTGGGATCAAAGGGCATTGAATGGTGGGAAAACAATATGAAGAAGCTTTGACTCAAATACCTCAGATTTTGTTTGTTTATAATTAACTTTGTATAACAGTCAACTGGTATATTCTATAAATACCACTGATTTCAAATTCAAATCACAGAGTTATCATCACTTTCTTAGTTTTCTGTAAACAACAAAAATCTGTACGCAATCTTCATCAGTAAAAAGAATTCAGATCTTCCCGTCAACGTAGGCAATCTTACCAAACCATGTAAACACTGTGTCACCTTCTTCTTCCCTTATCTTTCTTGTTCATTTGAGTATTTCTTTACTGAAAATCGTGCGTCATTCATTTAACTTTCAAATTGCATCGAGTAATCAAATTATCGAGTCAATCGTGCATTGATTCTTCGCTATCGAGTAGCTTCGAGTACATCGTTTTCACCTTCAGTCACATAGAGTATCGTTCAAGAACCATCGAGTACGATCGAGTATTAGTTCTGTTGTCATCGAGGTTCATCAAGGATTTAACAGAGACTCGTCAGACGAAGAAGGGAATTCTCATCGATGATCGAGTAGGAAGCGGGTCTCTTATACACATCTAGATGTGTATAAGAGACAGGAGTAAGATCGAGTATTAGTTCAGTTGTCATCGAGGTTCATCAAGGATTTAACAGAGACTCGTCAGACGAAGAAGGGAATTCTCATCGATGATCGAGTAGGAAGCGGTCGAGCACCGAGTTTCGGGTATCGAGGATTTGGCAGAATAATTTTGAGCCACTTCTTCATCTCTCCAACGTTGATCTTAAGTATTTAGGACTTGTGAAGAATGGTCAGCCCAAAAATTTGTGGTGTCAGAGCGTTTAAAGATCATCAAGATCAACTTTCTTGGAGCTTCAATATTTTCAAGAAATCAAGACTCAATACTCGATCGGATCAGAAATTGTTGTTGCAAGGTATGAGATTGAGAAGTTTGATGGGAAGGGCGATTTTGGTCTACAAAAGACCAAAATCAAAGTCATTCTTGGACAACAGAGAGCACACAAGGCCCTTTTGGACCCATCAACACTGCCAACCACCATATCAGCATAAGAAAGAGAAGACATGGAGTTTACAACATATGGGACTCTGGTTCTGGATCTCAGTGATAGTATTTTGAGACAAGTAATTAATCAAGACACAACCTACAAGATATGGGTCAAGCTGGAAGGTCTTTTTGCAACCAAGGATCTCCCTAACAAGATGTATCTGAGGGAAAAATTCTTCATGTTCAAGATGGATTCTTCCAAGCCTCTTTCAGATAATTTGGATGAGTTCAAGAGGATAGTCTCAGAGTTCAAGAGTCTTGGTGAGAAAATTGGCGATGAGAATGAGGTTTTTGTACTATTAAAATCTCTACCTAAAGCCTATAAGGAGGTGAAGAATGCTCTGAAATATGGCAGAGAATCAGTTACCACTGATGCCATCATCTCAGCATTAAGAACTAGACTTAGAGCTTCAGTCATTCAAGAAGGAGTAGCCTAGTGTAGAGGGGTTGTTTTCCAAGAGGAAGAACAAGTAGAACCAGTCTAAGGGGAATAAAAACCAGTTAGGTGAAGAGCACAAACCTAAGACCAAGCTGAGATGCAATTACTGCAAGAAGAAAGTCACCTGATGAGAGATTGCTATAGCCTGAAAAGGAAAAACCAAAAAGAGAAGGATCAGAAAGGGAAACAACCAGAAGCATCAATGGTTGAAGGTTCCTACTTATACTCTGATGCCTTAGCCTCCACCAAAAATCACACCAACCAAATTAGTCCTCTTGGGAAGCATGATTGGGTACTTGACTCCAGATGTACCTATCACGTGACATCTTTCAGACCATGGTTTAATACTTACAAGGAAATAGATGGAGAATCAGTGTACATGGGAAACAATAAAGCCTGCAAGATAAAAGGGGTTGGTTCAGTATCCTTGAAGCTAAAGGATGGATCAATCAAGCTTATAAGAAATGTTAGACATGTACATTTGCTTAAGAGAAACTTGATATCTCTAGGCATGTTGGACTCCATTGGGTATGAATGCAGAGGAAAAGGTGGAGTTCTTGAGGTGATCAAGGATTCCAAAGTTGTTTTGGTTGGTGAGAAAGTCAATGACCTTTACATTGTGAGAGGAGTAGAGATGATGACAAGTGCCTACACAACTTCAACAGCAAACTTAACAAAGGATGACTTGTGGCACAAAAGACTAGCAAGGAATCCTGTTCAAAGGTATTAGTGAGCACCTTTCCTTTTGTGAACACTGTATTTTAGGCAAAGCAACCAAACAAAGTTTCACAAAATCTTAGTACGCCACTAAAGGAGCATTGGACTATGTCCATTCTGACCTATGGGGACCATCTCCTACACTAAGCCTTAGTGGCTCAAGGTATTTTCTAGCCTTTATAGATGATTTTTCTAGGAAGAGCTGGATATACTTTCTTAAAACTAAGGACCAAGTTTTTTTGGGAAGTTTAAAGAATGGAAAGCCATGATAGAAAATCAAACATCTAAAAGGTTAAAATACTTTGAACCGGTAATGGGCTTGAGTTTTGCAATGAACACTTTGATAAATTTTGTAGTGAGAATGGTATAACTAGGCATAAAACAACGAGGTAACACCTCAACAAAATGGGGTTGTTGAGAGGTTAAATAGAACCATAATGGAAAGGATTAGGTATTTGCTCCCTGATGCTATCTTAGGGGAAAGTTATTGGGTAAAAGCTACATCCTATATCGTGTATACCTTGAATAGGTGCCGTCACACATCTTTAGAGTTGCTTACCCCTGAGGAAAAGTGGACTAATCATCCTTCTAATCTAGATAACCTCAAGGTCTTTGGATGTGTAGGGTTTGTGCACCAAAATAAGGGAAAGTTAAAGGCTAGATCAGTCAAGTGTATGTTTTTAGGCTTTACAAAAGGTGACGCGGGGTTTAAAATGTGGCATCCGATTGAGAGAAAGTTCATAGTGAGCAAAGACATCACCTTTAGGGAAGAGAAGATGTTTATGCAAAAGGAGAAAAAGGTTGAGGATGAAGGAAAGTCATGTAACATCGAATTTGAGGTGGAGTTACTATCTGAGCAGCCAAATGAGTCTAGCCAACCTAATGACATAGGAGAAACTGAGGAAGATGTAGGGGAACATGAGGAGACAACATGTGAGCAACCTAATTTAAGCCAGTATGTCTTAACTAGGGATAGATAAAGGAGAACTATCATACCTCCAGCTAGATATACTGAAATGAATTATATGAATCGAGTTTTTGTTGAGGTTGATGCCCTAAAGTCTCGTGTCTTGTAGTTTGTAAACAGTTTGTACGAACTCTTGTGTTGTATAATATATGATATTTTCTTCACATCTTGTATTTTTCTTAGTTGCATATTTTATTTGCTTTACCACAAACCAATAAACTTAAAATCCCTGTGGTGAAATACAAGTGGATCATGTCTTGAGTGATAACCAAAATAGTCTGTAGTATATGGATATAGGAGGGAAACCTTATCTTGGTAATGCTACGGATGCGACCCGCTTTGTGGAATGGTCACAAGTGTTGTGACTTGTCACAAATGGTCTGATCCTGATCATTCGTGTTGGGGACATGCGAGCAGGGGCGTCCTATACAAAGAGTTTGTATAAGACCTGACCACGAAGTGTTAACGTCTCGTTATATAACACCGTTCATGACCTGTCTCTTATACACATCTAGATGTGTATAAGAGACAGTGTATGTGGTGACATACAAGTGGATCATGTCTTGAGTGATAACCAAAATGGTCTGTAGTATATGGATATAGGAGGGAAACCTTATCCTGGTAATGCTACGGATGCGGCCCGCTTTGTGGAATGGTCACAAGTGTTGTGACTTGTCACAATTGTCTGATCCTGATCATTCGTGTTGGGGACATGCGAGCGGGGGTGTCCTATACAAAGAGTTTGTATAAGACCTGACCACGAAGTGTTAACGTCTCGTTATATAATACCGTTCATGACAGAGACTTCACTTCACTAGGATGACCATAGGTCTGTCTCTTATACACATCTAGATGTGTATAAGAGACAGATGTGACACCACACATCTTCTCTTGGCCCGAGAGGTGTTCACACATAGTGGACTATGTTGTATTGTTCATTAGAGGAATCAGTGGTACTTAAAGAGTGAGATGTAACTACAAGGGGCAAAACGGTATTTTGGCCCAGCTGTACTTACGAGCATCTGTGAAAGGTCATCATACTCATGATTGGTTATATCCGATGGGCACAAAAATATTTCTGTGGTAAAAAAAGTTTAGTTGTTGGTCTTTAGTGGAATACTGACAGTTAACGGATGGTGGATCTCGTGGCTAAAGAGATTAGTCAACTATTCACAGACCGTTGGAGCTTCGAGCCACAAGTCCATTAGGTCCCCTGGGTAACTTGGATAAAGTCGAGAATCAGTGTTTGGGTTAATTTGAAATGTTCAAATTGACAAAAGGAAGTTCGATTATATATGATATAATTGGACTGGTTAATTATATATGATATAATTGGCTAAAGTATGAGATACATTATTTTGGAGGAAATTATATATAAATATGATTTATATCAAGTAGAGGAGAAATTTCTATAGTAGATATATGATATCAAACTATAGGGTAAAAATATAATATGATTATATTTATTAAAAATTTAATTGGTTAATTATATGATAATTAACCTAAAATCTCTCTCGAACATGCGTTAGTGGGAAAACAGTGTCGGTTATTGTAACTGGTGAATAAAAATGAAATTTGTTTCATTTTGAAGAGTTCAGAAAAATATTGGAAGATTTGCATTGTTGTGAAACCTAAACGATCGCTTAAAGTTGAGAGCCTATGCGATAGTTGCTCAGCACTTAAACGATCGCATACCTCGCGCCTAAATGATCGTCTATCTAGCGCCTAAACGATCGCACACTAATTCCTAAACAATTTTATAATGTATCGTGTTAGTTAAACGATTGCCTACTTTTTTCTAAACGATCGTTCAGTAAAATCTACACGATTGTGTAGTTTCTTCTAAGCGATAAGCATCTTGCTATGTGATAGCTTCATATTTTCTCCCACTTGCTTATCGCCTACACAATCAGTTCTTCCTCCTACCTCTACTAAACTCACCAAAGACTACGCTTTGGGTTCTCACTCCGAGAATACCTAAGGCTCCTTTCTTGTGGTGTCATCCCCGCTGCGTTCATGTGTTCGCGGTTGTTCGTGCTGCTGTAGTCGACGCATTTGCTGGGCATTGGTTGATTGGGTAGAGGTTTTCCACTGTGTTGAGTTCCATAGTTTGAAGAGCATCTTCAATTGGTATAAGAAGTCTCTCCCTTGTTATTTTTTTTGTTCAAAGTATGCCGTTAATTACTATTTGTTTGCATAACTGTGTGTTCGAATGTATTTGGTATATTTCGGTCACGGTGAAATTGGAGAGAGCCGACGGCGCTCATGGAATTCTTCGTTAAGAGATCCTTCAGTTTTAAATATTGTGGTAGCTCCTACTAACCAAGAACTTGATAGAACACGAGACATACGCAGCGGAATTAGGATCTAATTACACTCTAAATGCTCTTAAGTTAAAGGAAATAAACATGCATCATGAAGGGAAAAACAGTGAATTAAAAGTGTAGGGATACTACCTTTAAAGCTCCCGAAAACCGCTTTTCCTCGTTGAATCTCGATCCGAACTCTTTCGGACCACCACTAGAGTTGACCTAATATCCTCTGGACTCAGAACCAAGTTGTGGGACCCGGTGGATGAAGAAAACCGAGAGAGACAAAAGAGATGGAAAATAAGATGGAATTTGGGTGGGTTTGGGTTTTTCTCTTTTTTTTCAAAGTTTTGATTTTTCCAGCCCAAATATGAAAACCAATTTCTAAAATTGAAAAAACTCTTTTCATTCAAAATGAAAGCCCAATTTATTAGAAAATCCATGCAACAATTGCATGAACTAAATGCATAAAAAACCCAACACCTATATTCCACTATCTTAGTGAGCTTAATGCCTCCACTATAAGCCAACACCTAGCCCACTATTTTATTAGTGGAATTATCCAACAAAAGTTGGATTTTCCCACTAACTATAGTCAAAGGGCCAAAAATAGTCATTTGGTCGAAGTCAAACTTTGACCAAAAAGTGAACATTTTGACTTTTTATGATTTTTTCCCGTGTTGACTAATTTTGAACCTCCCGAGCATGAATCCGCATTCATTTTCTCGAAATTCAAATCAAATTTGAATATAAGGTCGGTCAAGTTTGATTTTTCAAAAGTCAAAAGTCAACTCTTTGACTTTTTACATCTTTGACCATTTCCATTCATTTTCGAGCTTTCGAATATGAACATTTTTCTTTCTTGGATATTTAAATCACATTTAAATATTAAAGCTGTATCTCTAAGCTGAAAAACCCGACCACTATATCACATATACTTGTCGGTTTCTCTCTCTCTACATAATTCGAATAATTCGAATTATTCTATCATACTGTTCTAAGTTTATTCCATATGAGCTAGTAGGGGAACCTAATGAACCTATAGATCATGGGATTCAACGATCCGAGATTAGCTAGCTAAACTCTTTAGACGGAGCTAATCAACATTAGTTAACTAATGGGTTATTCCACTAAAGTTCCGTAGTTGCACTCCCCTCACTATAGATATATTTGTGTTCATTTGATATAACCATGATTAGTAAGTTAATCCTTCACAGGTTGTTCGTAATCTCGGCTGGGTCATAAAAACCGTTTTACCCCCAAGACTACATCTTGTTCCTTAAGTTCCACTGATCCTCTAATGAACAATTGGTTTAAGGTCCAACCTATAAACCGAATTCCTCTCGAGCCAAGGAGAGGATGGGGCCCCTTGTTCAAGACCTGGATTCAGTATTAAAGGAAACAACCTATCTACTATCCCTATAATGGGTAGGAGTGAATTCCGTCTTGCACCCTATGTCCCCAACTATCCACCCAATCTTACCCCTGAAATGAGAGGCTTATTGGGCCAGCGATATTGAGCTGCCCTCACCTATGCAGATCTAAGGATAATTCCAAGTGAACAGAAGTTCATAGTTAGCTCAGGATTAAGATTAAGTTATCTAGGTCATCAATTAACGAAATAGTCAATTTTATACATAAAACGGCATTTAGAACATAAAAAGCGACTATTTCATGGTTCAGTCTTATGTAAACTCTTTACATAGGATGCCCCCACTCACATATCTCTATATGAACGATTCAGGATCACATCGTTTGTACTAACTACAAAGTGAGTCGCATCCATAGTGTCCCTAGAATAAGGTGCCCAATCTTATTCATATATTATAGACCATTTTGGCTATATATTTGAACTTGATCCATCTTTTTGTCACTACATAAAGTTCAAACTACATTAAATAGCCTCAGGACCTTAGTTTATTGGATTCAAGATTACAATTTCAATAACAACTTTATCGAAAAACAAAACAGAACATGTTTATTAATTTACAAACTACGAGTTTAGGACATAAAATCCAACAAACTCCCACTTGGACTAAAACTGCTAGTGGAGTATCACAATGTTGAATTTAAGTGAGAAACATTTGAGTACAATAAACAGATGAATACGATAAACTAGGGCATATAACCAAAAGTTCTCCCACTTGTCCTAGTTTACAAAATTCGTAGACGTAGACTCTGTAGGTGACCTTCAAACACTTTAGCCGTAAGGGCCTTTGTAGAAGGATCAGTAATGTTTTGCTCAGAAGATATCTGGGTCACTACAACGTCTCCACGATGTACAATCTCTCGGATCAGATGGTATTTGCACTGTTCCAACCTATAAACCGAATCTCTCTCGGGCCAAGGAGAGGATGGGGCCCTTTGTTCAAGACCTGGATTCAGTATTAAAGGGAAACAACCTATCTACTATCCCTATAATAGGTAGGAGTGAATTCTGTCTTACACCTATGTCCAACTATCCACCCAATCTTACCCCTGAAATGGGAGGCTTATTGGGCCAGCGATATTGAGTTGCCCTCACCTATGCAGATCTAAGATAATTCCGAATGAACAGGAGTTCATAGTTAGCTCAGGATTAAGATTAAGTTACCTAGGTCATCAATTAACGAAATTAGTCAATTTTATACATAAAACGGCATTTAGAAACAAAAAAAGCGACTATTTCATGGTTCAGTCTTATGTAAACTCTTTACATAGGATGCCCCACTCACATATCTCTATATGAACGATTCAA